>NC_134904.1:15604074-15656574 GCF_041734735.1 Babylonia areolata | reverse complement strand
ACTCCAACCCACCTATGATCACCAGGGGAGAACAGCCTGAATTTCAGGCAAAAAAATATGTTGTGATAAGAACTTAGGTAACAGATCTACAATACAACACACACAATGCCTTCGGATTCCGTTAGTTTGATTTTTGTCATGAGTCCTCTCATCGTCCACCTGCTCTCTCTCTCTCTCTCTCTCTCTCTCTCTCACGCCTTCATCATTGAAATAAATGGACAACTAACCTCCGGGACTGTTCGTGTTTCTAAGGCACGATCCCAGCAAATAACAGGCCCATTACGCAACAACCCACTTCTTACGCAAGTACATCCTGCTCGAGTTTTGGAAGAGGCGGGTTCAGAAGTGCAACAGCAACAGGCAGCGGCCCCGCACCCCCACCTGCCGGCAGATTATCTGCTTCTGCTTTCCCGGGACAGCCCGTAGTTTACGCAAGTACATCCTGCTCGAGCTTTGGAAGAGGCGGGTCCAGAAGTGCAACAGGAACAGGCAGCGGCCTCGCACCCCCACCTGCCGGCAAAATATCTGCTTTCCCGGGGCAGCCCGTAGTCCAGGGAAACTGGAGAAGCACAGACACTCGGTAAGCACGCCCAGAACTACAAAATACCCGTGGAATCTAGTTCTTTGTACGTGTGCGAAAAATCTCGTCAGGATTTACAATCGTGTGTGTGTATGATGGGGGGGGGGGGGGAGTTTAGTTATGATTGTGATGGAGAAAGAAAACCCAGGCATGCGGTGGCGGTTTTCTTTTTTTTTTCTTTTTTTTCTTTTTTGTTGTTGTATGTGAAAGTGAAATTGGGTGGGATAAGTGGTGGGGATGTTTGAGAAACAGTGCACAGGGTTCGAATCACAGCCACCCAACATAAGAATTGGCATTTTTTTGCTGCCCGCCTGTGTCATTGCAGTGTTAGATGGCCCCACTTTCCTGAGATGGTTATCCCCACATCTAAGGTGCACGATGACGTTTAACCCGAAGTGTTGTCTCACTTGTCACAGACAAGGTCAGAACTCTGTGGTGTCCATCAAGGAATGGAAGACGGGGCCCATGAGTGCCAGACCTCTTCCTGCACAGCCTGCCATGCCTGGTCCCTCTGGCACCATGAAGAGACAACAGCCTCTGTATCAGCCACCCCTGCATCAGCCGTCCCGTTCTTCTGTCAATACCGGTGGTGGCAGGTCTGTCTCACCAATGCAACAGAATACTGCACCCCAGAAAGTGAGGTTTTTTTTCAGTCTTAAGTTGCTTTTTGTTTTGTCATTGCACTATTCCTTGCTTTCTAGAAAACATTAGGAGACAATATGCCATCTCTGTATTTCTGTTTGTCATCCCGTTCTTTGATTACCACGGGTAGCATCAGTTTTGTGTGTCCACTGCAGCACAGTACTGCACCTCTGAAAGTGAGAAAATAATTGTTAACAGTATTTAGTTGTTTTTGTTCTGTCATTCTACCATCCCTTGCTTTTTTATGTTTAACTTGATGATATAACCTCAGCATCAGCCATCTCGTTCTTCTGTTGGTGACAGGTCCAGAAAAGCATTGGGGGAGGCGACCGTGTCAGAGACGCGACAAAAACTTTAGACAAGTCTTTACGGGTGCTGACATTGCCAATTGCACATCTCAAACGTGCGTTTGGACTGCCTAACGACACCATGCCCGCGTTTCTCTTCTGCCTCTTTGGTAAGCAATTTTTGATAAGCAGTGACATATTCGTAGTGTTACAGTATTCATAGTCTGCAGTGTGGAAACAGGAGTCTGAATGGTAGTTCATTGTTTTGATGAAAAAAGAAAATCTTCAGCTATTGTTGGACAGTGACATTATCGATTACTGATCCGAGGAAACGGCTAATAACATATTTTCAAAACTAATATGTTTGTCACGCATCAGAGTTAGGTTGGAACTACTTCTAGGGAAAACCTTTGTAAATTGAGCCATACACGTATTCTCTTGAAACCAGATTGAAGCCGTGAAGTCAAAAGGTGCGTTCTTATCATCGAAAGATTTTAGAGAAAATGCAAATCAAAATGACCCTTTAAGTATTCTGGATAGATATATATAATACCCTACTTTGAATGACAGACGCTGCATGCTGTGATGTCCATTACAATTGTTCAAAATCTAAACAAAAGGCTATCAGAAAGAAAAAAAAAGTATAATCCGGAGGTAAAAACGTTCCGTGAGTTAACAGTTGGAAAGAACAAAGTAAAATGTATTTTCTAAAATATTCGATCTGTGCTTGGATCTTCAACAACCGGGATGTATCATCTCCAGAAACACAAGTACATGTGTATGTATTACAATGTTTACCTCCACCTCTTTTGTTAGGATGAAAGAGTCTACATGCATTTGACGTATGTATCCTCTCTCTCTCTCTCTCTCTCTCTCTCTCTCTCTCTCTCTCTCTCTGATACCGATCTCGACCCCCATGCAGGCATCGTGGATTCAGCCACCGTGTGGGACCGCAGATCATCTGGAAAATCGTTTACGCTGAGAGACGAGACTGGTCGAATCACGTGCATCTTCTGTGAGATTGTGAGCACCATTCCCTTCAGGCTTAATTCACCTGTCATCTTAGCATTGTTGTTTTCCTTTGTGGTTTATACCTCTTAAAGCCTCGCCAAACTGTGACTGACTGTTCGTCATTATTTCCAGGCTTCATATTTGTGTGTGTGTGTGTGTGTGTGTGTGCCAGTGTGTGTGTGCCAGTGTGTGTGTGTGTGTGTGTGTGTGTGTGTGTGTGTGTGTGTGTGTGTGTGTCCCCCTCTCTCTCTCTTATTGTCTGCTGTTTATCACTCTTTCTGTCTCTGATTGTTTGTTTGTCTGTCTGTCTGTCTCTCTCTCTCTCTCTCTCTCTCTCTCTCTCTCTGGGGTGGGGTGGGTGGTGGTGGTGGTGGGGGGGGGTTGTTTTCTTCATTATGTATACCCTTCTGCATGAAAACCTTTTCCTTTCATTTATATGTGTGCTATTTGTAATAGATGTAGATTAGCGAGAACAGATTGGAAGAATAGGCTATGCCTAAAATCTTAATCCTTGAATAAAAACGTTTTGAGTTCAGAGTTCTCTCTTCCAGTCTTTGTGGCCACGTTCCTAATATGAATCTTGAGGTTCAGTTTATGCAATAGTTACAAGAAATGAATTTTACTAAAACTGAAAGTTAATCAAACATGCTTCACTGACCTGACATACCAATATTTTCATTGATTTACTTTTGTCTCACAGGACAGACAAATGCCTCGCTTGCACCGCGGACAGTGGTACAGGTAGGGAATCGGTGAAAGCATAGTAATGCTATAGATACTCCGGGCTGATCTTTTGAAACACCTAAACCCATTCCCTTCCCTTTTTTTCCCTTTAACACCTATCTTATGTCTTTTGTATTCCTCATTTTACTGTGTTGGAAGTGAGCCGGGATAAAGCATGGGAAAGGTGGTTAACGAATAACACGCACACACACACACCTCATCATTATCTCATTACAACTGTTAAGAAAACTATGACTCTCTCTCTCTCTCTCTCTCTCTCTCTCTCTCTCTCTCTCTCTCTCTCTCTCACACACACACACACACACACACACACACACACACACACACAGCGAAAAAAACAAACAAACAACAGCAAAACAAAATAAAAGAAAACAAACAAACAAAAACACAAAACACACACACATACAATAACCCATTTTTTGTCAAGCCATTCGTCCACAACATTTACTGATTATTATTATTATCATTATTATTATTATTGTTGTTGTTGTTAATACAAATATTTGAAGTGTCATTAATACTATGCTCTATTTTCTGTGTTAGTGAGGATGGTGATGGTGAACCTACGCTGTTTCCCTTGTGCATGTTTCATTTCAATTTTTTGTGTGGAATTAAGCGAGTTTCAAATTTTCTGCATCCTTGCTGTTGTTTGTACTCACGGCGGGACCAATGCTGTCTTATTGTATCGTATTGTATTGTATTGTATTGTATTAGATTGTATTACGTTTTGTCACAAAATTGTGTGAAATTCGAGCTGCTCTCCCCGGGGAGAGTGCGTTGAAAAAGTGCAGCGCCACCCATATTTTGGTTCTTTGCTGTCAGAGTGGGTTTTTTCTGCAGAATTTTGCCAGTCAGTGATAATCCTTTTGTCGGTTCGTTTTCGTGCGCTAACTGCATGCTGCACATGAGATCACAGTTACCGTCTCGTCCGAATGACCAGCATGCAACCCTCCATTCAAATTATAGTGGAGGGGTGAGTAGAAATCCCGTTTCGAATTGAGTGCAGAAATGTTACGTGTTCAGAACAAAAAGCTTCATTTTGTTCACGGATTCGTTCGTTCTTCTTCTTCGCTCGTGGGCTGTAACCCCCACGTTCACTCGTATGTATAGCGAGTGGGCTTTTATGTGTATGACCGTTTTTACCCCGCCACGTAGGCAGCCGTACTCCGTTTTCGGGGGTGTACATGCAGGGTATGTCCATGTTTCCATAACCCACCGAATGCTGACATGGATTACAGGATCTTTAACGTGCATATTTGATTTTCTGCTTGCGAATACACACGTAGGGGGTTCAGGCACAAGCAGGTCTGCACGTATGTTGACAGGGCCTGGGAGATAGGAAAAATCTCCACCCTTTACCCACCAGGCGCCATTATCAAGATTCGAACCGGGGACCGTCCGTTTGAAAGTCCAACGCTTTAACCACTCGGCTATTGCACCCGTCGTTCGTTCGTTGGCCTGTCCGTTCATACATTCATTCGTCTTCTCATACAGACACACAATGCTCTCCCACATCTGCTGGTGGTGGGTCTGGATCAAATATTGCTATCAGAATGTATGAAACTTGATGAAGTGCGATTGGACATTGAATCTTTGTGACTGTGTCTTGTCAGCCTGCTGGGTTTTCATGACCAATAAAACCTGATGCTGATTCTGATTCTGAAATTCATACTCAGTCTTCTTGTTTTCCTTTGTCCCAGGGTGGTTGGGGTGGCCAGACATTCGTGGCAAGCCCTGCAGTGCGTGTCGTTGCGACCTGTCAGTCTGGAGGAGAGACAGGCAGCACGTGCCGTTATTTCCACGTCCACGGCACTGCTCAATGACTTGTGCATGAATGTCAGAGAAATGTAACGTCAAAGTTGGGTTTTTTTTATCTGTACGAAGGGAATGCAGCTGTCTGGGAACTGATAAGAAAGAGTGTAACGCTGTGTCATGCAAGTGTGTGTGTGTGTATGCGCGCGCGCGCGAATGTATGCCTGCGTTACGTGCGTGTGTATATGTGTCTGCTTGATTTCCATATGAGTGTACCTGTATGTGTACAAAAATGTTTCATGGATGTTGGAGTATGCTGATTAAACGTAATACACAGACACACGTTCTCAAAAATTGTGTTCAGCAAGTAACCATAACTGAATACCAAGATCATTTAGTGTTGTTTGTTTTTTCTTCTGTTTTTCGAGAAACTCTCAGAAATGACAGTGTAAGTTTAGATGAAGATGACACTTGAATAAGTAGGCCTAGATCAGTAGCATCTTTCCATTGTGACCTTGCTTCTGACATTGAACGAAGGTCCCAGTGCAGCACAAGATATATTTGATGATTTCATTGATGGACACACTCTGCATTGCGATGTCCTTACTACACATTTAGGTGCATGCCGGTTCTGTACACGGAATGTGTCATTTGGGGTTTGAAGTCACTGTGCTGTTGGAGACTATGGTATGCCTTAACCACGACACATAATTTTAAAGTTAGATGAAGTCATTTGGATGGGACGTTTACCGGAAATCCCGTTTATAAAAGCATGCACTTAGCGCATGTAAAAAAAAACCCATGGCAACAAAAGAGTTGTCCCTCGCAGAATTCTGTAGAAAAATCCAATTTGATTGGAAAAACTACTCTTGCAGTTGCAGGCAGGAAAAAAAAGTGACGCGCTCTTCCTGGGGAGAGCAGTCCTGATTTCACACAGAGAAATCTATTTTGACAAAAAGTAAACTAATACAATATATGCAATGCAATACAAAGCAACTGATGCAATACAATAGAATACAATACAATGCAACCAGTCAGGCTTTCCACACTGACTTTCCGCCGCGTGTACTGATCATGCTATTCGGCGACCATTTGGGTACATCTGAGTCGCGCCGAACGTGTTGCAAACATCAAGAAAGCTTTACCTTGTGAACGGGGTTTTGTCACATTGCTTGTGTGCCTGTGTCGTTGTACATTCGCACATCTGTGTGGACATGTATGTTTGTTTTGTGAGGGGACTGACCGATGTGTACGATTGTTTTGAATTCAGCGCGTTTCTAACATGCGACATGTCCAAGACAGTTTTGATCCATTGTAATGAACAGTCAAATAAAAGTATGTGTATTGTATGTATCGTGTCTTTGGTTATCACATGACTGAAAAACAAAACAAAACATTTCATGATATTGTTATGATTGAATCGTCTCGTTATTGTTGCCGCCTTATGGTAGTTATTTTCATATTGGTGTTTCACTGAGTTGATTTTTGTGATTTATTTGATATTCGCGTATGTTCCTTACTTTGCTTGATAATTGTATAATCCTTACTTTATTTTGTTAATTCTGTGTTCAATACTTTTGATAATCATATCAACACTTGCAGAATGTAGTGAACTTGAAATAGATAGCAGCTGCTGTTTCAGTGCTAGATTAACCACTTATAATTGTTGCTTTTTCAGTTCAGTGACGTTTTAGTGGGTATATCTTGGTTCCTGGTGTTTTAAATGTTTTATTAAACCCATTGTTCACTTACTGTTCCTTTTGAATTGTTTTGTCTTTTCCCTTTAAAATATGATAACAAATCTCTCTCTCTCTCTTCTCTGCCCTTCTTTCTTCCGGTCTTCAATATCTTCTTTGTTTCTTTCACCCTTTCTCAGTCTGATTCGAGTCATTCTCCTTCTCCGCCTACTTCTTCATCGTCATCTTTGTAACAAAGGTTTCACGGTACTGACATACATTCTGAGCACAGTTCATGAAGACATACAGTTTACTTTTGGGACTGTAACTCGGTTTCGGATGACTGGTTGGTTCAGTTGGTTGAGAGCTGAGTTCCGCGAATTAAGAAGGTCGCCAAATACACACACACAGGCGCGCGCGCACACACACTAAACTATACACATACACACATATGCACACATAAATTCTACCGACACAAACATACACCCACACACCGTCACACTGGCACTCACTCAGTGACAGACAGAAGCGCGAGTGAGTGAGTGTGTGTTTGTCACACACTGACACACCGGCACACACACATACACACATGGGCGCACGCACCATACACCACTGAATTGACTATACTGAGGCTACGCACACTGACTGGCACGCATGTAGTACACAAACGTACACTGACCGGCCCGGCGATGCACCCACCCACATCTCCCAACACACACACACACACACATCAACGCACACTACCGTGTGACCACATTATCTCCAAAATATCGGAGACCATGGGGTAAAGGAGTAGAATAGGGGGAAGAAGGGGGGGGGGGATTAGGGGTTGAGTAGGACATGGGTGGGGGGTACACAGAGAGGGAGAATACAATAGGGGGTGAGTAGGACGAGGAAAGAGATGGGGGAGGGAGAGTGGTACAGGGGGAGGTGGGTTGAAGGAGAACAGAGGCTAGGATGAGTGGAGTTAGAGTAGGACAAGGGGAAGATGGATGAGTAGAACGCGGGGGTGGAAGGGAGAGTAGGACAGCGGATGGGCATGAGAGACTGGGGGAGGATGAGTAGGTGGGGGGAAATGTGGGGGAGGGACAGTATGACAAGGGGGGGGGGAGGGATATGTGCTCTTTTGTCTCTGTTTTGTGTAAAGCATCTGCAGGTGATTAGGTCAAATAGAGGGTTATTGCAGGGGGTAGGAGGTCCAGCAGTGCAGGGGGTAGCCAGACTGAGGGTAACTGGAGTAGGAGCATGTAAGAGGGGGATAAGAGGAAGCGAGGAGATGGGGTAAGGGGGAGAAGGACATGTGGTGAGATAGGAAAAGGGAGAGTAGGACAGGGGAGGTAGGGCAGGTGAGAGATGTGGTAATAGAGAGTAGGACAGGTGGTGAGACAGGTAAATGGAGAGTAGGACAGGGGAGGTAGAACAGGTGGGAGATGGGGGGAAATTGAGAATAGGACAGGGGGATGAGATGGGGTGATGGGAGAGTAGGAGAGAGGGAAATAAACAAACAAATATAAATCTATCTCCATGCCTCTCTCACCCCTCTCTTGGTTGGTGTGTGTGTGTGTGTGTGTGTACCGAGAGGGAGGGAGGAATGGAGAGAAGTATCTATGTATTTATTTGATGCACGCGTGTGTGCGTGTGTGTGTGTGTGTTGAAGTCACTTATTATTCAATCCCGTGCATGACAGGACTTTATCCTTGAGACCTGTTCTACCCTCCCTCTCCCTACTCTCCAACTGCCCCTTTTCATCCTGTCCTGGTGTATCCACTTTTGCAAAATTTTAGCATATTTCCTTTGGGGATTTCTTTTAACTTCCCTATATTTACTGCTTTATCAATGATACTTAAGCCCCATATTCATTTCATATAATGTTCTTGCATAATTTTATTTGGCATGATTATCATATTTGTTGCTTTTTTCGCCCTTTTATCCCTCCCCACAAAACAATTCTTGTATAATTACCTTATTTATAAAATTACTGCCCTTTGCCTAACAGAGGGAACATCCACCTTCACTCCCCTTACTGCCAGTATTTGACAACTCACTGAGTAATATCCGTCCCTCTCCACACCACCCTCCTGTCTCTGTCTAATTCTTCATCATGATCAAAGTGTAATGTGTTCAGTCTCAAGGATAAAGTCCTGTCATGCACGGGATTGAATAATAAGTGACTTCAACACACACACACACACACACACACACGTGTGCACACACGTGTGCACACACGCGTGCACCAAATAAATACATAGATACTTCTCTCCATTCCTCCCTCCCTCTCGGTACACACACACACACACACACACACACACACACACACACACACACACACACACACACACACACCCACCAAGAGAGGGGTGAGAGAGGCATGGAGATAGATTTATATTTGTTTGTTTATGTGTGTGCGTCTTTTTAAGCCACTGATGATTAGATATGTTCAATTCCGTGCATGATAAGACAATATCCCAAAGACTGAGCAGAATATATTTTGATCTTGTTGATGAATAAGACAGAGAAAGACAGGAAGGTGGGATGGTGAGTACGGATATGACTCAGTCGATTGTTGAATGTTGGCACAAAGGGTAGTGAAAATGGATGTTCCCTCTGTTAATCAAAGAGCAGTAATTTCCTACTAAACCCATTGGCTTTTTTACCCAAACGACATAATCATTTGATTTTTCCACTTCACATGCGGTTTGACACGATGGTAAAGCATTGTTTGCTAATGAGTATACACGCTAAGAGCAGCTGAGTAACTTTAGTGTCGTATCACACCTTATCTTTTTGTCATGTAACGTCTTATGTTAATAAGATAATCATGTAAGATTTGTTTTTGTAAAAGGGCGAAAAACCAAGAAAATATGGTAATCATGCCATATCAAATTATGCAAGAACATTGTATGAAATGAATATAGGGCTTTGGTATCATTAATAAAGCAGTAAAAGGTTCGGGAAACAAAAAGGAAATACGCTAAAATTTGCTAAAAGTGGACACACCAGGTCATTATGAATATTTTAGTTTGGCTGGGTGGCATTGCAGCGAAAAAATGTTGGCAAAAACTATCTCTGAGTTAGGAAGATCTCTGCGGGGATCACACCCAATAACTCTACTCCTCTGTTCTTTGGAGGAAAATGTGTGGTTCTTTCTTCTTTTTTTGTGTGTGTGTGTGTGATACAGGTCAGATGGAAGAGGTTAGGCAGTGGAGGAAGGGAGAGAGAGTAGGATAGAGGGTGGTGGGGGACATTGGGCAAGGTTTTGGGGGAGTAGGATAGGAGGAAAGTAGGGGTGGGTGGGGAAGGATAGGGGGAAAATAGGGGTGGGGTTAGCAACCAGGGGTGGGGGGTAGGATAGGAGGAAAATAAGGGAGTGGGGCGGGGGAGGATAGGAGGAAAATAGGGGAGGGGGTTAGTGTGGGGAAGGTTAGGTGAGTAGAAAAAAAAAAAGGGGGATGGTGGGGTTAGCAACCAATACTGTTGCCAAGTGTCTGCAGCTGATTGTGTCAGAACCACCTCCTACTCTCTGCAGTAACAATCAGTGTGTGTGTGTGTGAAAACAATCAATAAAAAGAATCGCCAAAAACATGAACAATCCATGCCGTGCAAACACTGACGCATAACCCCACCCCTCAAAACCATATGCCTTAAATAAATCATACAATTAATTAACATCTTTTTTTTACCTGTTTATATGTTGCTAATCGCATTACATTATATTGGTTATTAATGCCGGCTTAATCATACTGCCGGATTCAAATCTTTGTTGATTCGCTTACTGTTATCATTAGCATTTCGTTCTAAGGGTGTTTTATTGTAATCTCAATTTTAAAGCAGAATTTCACCAATTATAATTATCCAACACACACACACACACACCCTAACGCGCGCGCGCGTGCACGCACGCACGCACCACACACACACACACACACACACACACACACACACACACACACACACACACACACACATGAACAGTTACTTTTCCCTCTCCAGTAGCCGTCTTTTCCCCCCTATCTTTGTCAAATAACATTTATGGCTAAAAGACGCTAAACTGAAAAAGACAACAACAGCAACAACAACAACAACAACAACAACAACACACACACACACACACACACACACACACACACACACACACACACACACACACACACACACGTGTGTGTGTGTATGTACGGGGAGTATCGACACGGGGGAGTATTGACACGCTCTCGTTTTAGAGTGATGTCCCTTGAATCGACTGCTGCTGTTGACGATCTTGACAGCATCCCGAGGGAAACGTGTTATCAAATGTTTCCAACAGCCAGATGAGCCCATTTTCACACGGAAAAATTGTTGTAATTATTGTGTGTATTTTGATATACGTGAGTAGTTACATGATAAAGTGGTATATCTTTTTAAAAAGTCCTGTCGATGTTAGTGTCACAGGCACCTTGCTGTGGAAATCGATTTTATCAAAAAAACAGACATGTTTTGATGAGTAGGTTGTGTTTCATGCACTCTCCCATTCATTCATTTGGCAAGTAGACTTCAAACTACACAGGTCAGGCAGGTATCAGGATAACAAAAATAAAATGATAATAATAATAATAAAGTTCCCTAGAGTTGTCGGACTCGTGCATGTGTGTGTCTGTGTCAGTGTGTGTGAGACAAAGTTTTTGTTTTATGTCAGTGTGCGTGGTTATTATGTAACTTTGCAAGTGCATTAGCTGAGCACATAATGTATTTCACAAGGTCTTTCGAGGCAGCCTTTCATCAATATTGAGAAACTGTTATCAGATGTGAATGTGTGCAGCAGAATTTTGTTTTCTTCGTGCATTAGTTGGAAGATTTACTGATAGGTTCATATTTTTATATAGCAGAGCAGGATCTGACTGGATGAGTTCAGTTTGTTCAGAGAAATGCATGACTGCACTTACATGTGCACTTACATACAAACGTACACAGCTTTAAGAAGTAAAAAGCTGATAAGTCTGGTTCTGCTTTGTTCCAGACTGCTTCTGGCAGGTTGTCAGGGCAACGGCATGATGAGATAACGAAGGACGGAGGTACTGGTACTGTCCTGTCTACACAGGGCATGGAGACACAGGACAAGACCAGTGAAGGTGATACTGAAGTTTCTTCCCCGTTGCCATTGCATCTCTAGTTCTGTTTGAGGCAACCCTTTACACATACTGTGAAAACTTTGGGAACTTTTTAATTGGCAGGTGAACTGTCCATACATGGCAGGGTGACCAGTCTGGTTGGCCATGACCACCATGATGTCATCATTTCACACCTGTGCTGTTGTATGAGACCATCATGATACAAACACACTGATTACAAATGATTATATGAAGCTGCAGAGGATGCTTGTGGGTCATTATATCAAGATACTTGCAAAATTCACATGTTTCATTAGACATGATCACCATATCAATACACTGCTTACAGAGGATGCATCACTTATGCCTTTGCTGTTGTACATAATCATTGCAATATCAACACACCAGGTACAGAAGGCGCTTCATTCAAACACATGCTGTTGTACATGATCATTGCAATACCAACACATTGCTTATGGAGGTTGCATCATTCACATGCGTTGTTGCACATGATCATCATGTCAGTATGCCTGTTGCAGAAGGTGTATCAATCACATGTGCTCTTGCACATAACCATTTGATATCAACACATGGCTTACAGAAGGTGCATCATTCACACAGGTGTTGTTGCACACAATCATTTGATATCAACACATGGCTTTCAAAAGGTGCATCATTCACATGATTATTTCAACATGCTGAGTCACAGAAGGTACACCACCCACATGTGTTGTTGTCTATGATCATCATATTAACGCACTGCTTGCAGGAGGTGTATCATTTACATGTATTATTGCACTTAATCATTGTAATATCAGCACACTGCTTCGAAATGTGAATCATTCACATGTGTTGTCATACAATGTGATGATAGAAACACACTGCTTGCAAGAGATGCATCACCCACATGTGTTGTCATACAGTGTGATGATATCAACGCACTGCTTGCAGGAGATGCATCACTCACATGTGTTGCTACACATGATCGTGTCAGCTTGCTGTGTCACAGAAGGTGCATCACCCACATGTGTTGTCCATGATCACTGTATTGACACACTGCTTGCAGGAGGTGTAGAAGTGATGTCACCTGTGGTCTTGGGGCTGGACGGGACTCCAGTCAACCTGACCAAGCTCCTGGCATTTCTCCAACAACAGGATTTTCTTCGAAAGCTGTAAGCTTCTCTGCTGCTCTCCCTTGCCTATGTCTTGTAATTTTTGTTTTCTTACCTAAATGTTTTCTTTTAACATGATAGTTCATATGTATGCTCTGATCAAGGAAGGGTGTGCCAGTTGCTCATTCGTTTTTCGGTTTTATCTGTTGATGAGCTTTTGTCTTTTTAAATGTTGTTATTGTCTTACTGAATATTCTCATTTTTATAATGATTGAAATGTACACATATGCGCGCACAAGCGTGTGCACACACGCTCAACACGCAGGCACACATGCGTGCGCACATGCGCGTGCACACGCACAAAACGATGCATGCACATGCACGGACACACACGCAACACACACACAGTTGTTACACTCTGAATCATAATGTAATAGTATCTTACCCACATGTTTTTCTTTTTACATAATAATTGATGTGTGCATGGTGATAAGTGAAGGGTGTGTCAGTTTGTTTTTTTCCTCTATGATTTTTGCTGACGGGCATTTTATTTTAAGTGAGCCTAAAGAAAATTTTCTGTTTTTGGTTGAAGCAGATAATAAAGTATTTTGAATTGAACTGAATTGAATTGCTTAGCCGCTCTCCCTTTCCTATGTCTTGCTCTGCTGCTTTCCCTTTCCTTTGTCTTGCCCTGCTGCTCTCCCTTCCCTATGTGCTGCTCTCCCTTTCCTTTGTATTGGTCTGCTGCTCTCCCTTTCCTATGTCTTGCTCTGCCGCTCTCCCTTTACTATGTCTTGCTCTGCGGCTCTCCTTTTTCCTATGTGCTGCTCTCCCTTTCCTATGTCTTGGTCTGCCGCTCTTCCTTTCGTATTCGCTGCTCTCCCTTTCCTTTGTCTTGGTGCTGGAGGAGTTGCTACCACTGTCTGTTGTAAGAGATTGATGTGTCTGTGTGCGTGCGTGTGTGCATGTGTGCGTCATGTATATGTGTGGAATTAGCACACAGTGGTGGGTAAAATAGAAATGTTCAGGCCTGGACATGTCTGTCACCTGGGGCATAAAGATGATAGTGATCATGATGATGGCAGGAAATGTGATGCATAGTGATAGTGGGCCTGTTTGTGTGTTGTGGTAGTGATATGTGCTGTGATGATGATGGTTGCAATGATGAGATGATGGTAATGATGATGATGATGGTCATGGTTATGTTGATGGTGACATGATGATGATGGTGGCTATGATGTTGATAGTGACAAGTGTGATGATGGTGACAATGATAATGTTCATGGTGACAGTGATGATGATCATGGTTGCTGATGGTGTTGATGACGATGATGATGGTGATGATTGTGATGGTGACAATGACGATGTTTATGGTGACAATGATGTTGATGGTGGTGATGATGCTGAAAGTGACAAGAGTAATGATGGTGACAATGATGATGATGATGGTGATGGTGACATGATGGTGTTGATGATGATGATGACAATGATGCACATTGATGATGATGACAATGATGATGATGACAGGAATCATGATGCACAGTGGGCCTACATGTGTGTGGTGGTGGTGATCTGTGCCATGATGTGGACGATGTGGTGGTTGGGTGGTCTGCAGCGGTGCCGCCGTCGCTCTGACGGGGATACACCTTTCCACAGCGCTCAGCCTCTTATGAGTGTACAGGGTGAGTAGTGTACAGAGAGTGTAGTGTGCAGGGTGTGTAGTGTACATGGTGTGTAGTGTGCAGGGTGTGTAGTGTACATGGTGTTGAGTGTACAGGGTGAGTAGTGTACATGGTGAGTAGTGTGCAGGGTGAGTAGTGTACATGGTGAGTAGTGTGCAGGGTGTGTAGTGTACATGGTGTGTAGTGTGCAGGGTGTGTAGTGTACATGGTGTTGAGTGTACAGGGTGAGTAGTGTGCAGGGTGTGTAGTGTACATGGTGTTGAGTGTACAGGGTGTGTCATATACAGGGTATGTAGTGTACAGGATGTGTAGTTTACAGTATGTGTAGTTTACATGATGTGAAGTGTACATGGTGTGTAGTTTACAGGGTGAGTAGTGTACAGGATGTGTAGTGTACATGGTGTGTAGTGTACAGGATGTGTAGTGTACATGATGTGTAGTGTACAGGGTGTGTAGTGTACAGGGTATGTAGTGTACAGGATGTGTAGTGTACAGTATGTGTAGGGTACAGTGTGTGTAGGGTACAGGGTGTGTAGTTTACAACATGAGTAGTGTACAGGGTGTGTAGTTTACAACATGTGTAGGGTACAGGGTGTGTATTGTACAGGGTGTCGTACAAGATGTGTAGTGTACAGGGTGTGTAGTGTATAGGGTGTGCAGTTTGGAAAGTGTGTAGTGTACAGAGTGTGTAGTGTACAGGGTGTGTTCTGTTCAGGATGTGTCGTGTTCAGTATGTTTAACGAACAGAGTGCATATTGAACAGATCATGTTGTGTACAGGGTACACAGCATACATAATGTGTAGCATACATGAAGGGCTGTGCACGGAGCTACAGTGTATATGGTGTATTGTGTACAAGGCATGTAGTGTACAGGTGTGTAGATTGTGTTGTGTACAGAGTGAGTAAAGTAACAAAAAGCTTATGTGCACCTGAATTTTACTGCATGGGGGAAAGAGTAAAGAGTAAACAGTATACAACATATATGTTTCTCTCTGCTGTCTTGTGGCAGTGGTTTTGCACTGGTTGTTACCTGTCTTCAGAGGTGGTGAGGAAACAGGAACGCTACCTGCCCATGTTCACGGAGCCCCAGTGGGAAGAGGTGATGGTGTGTGACAGAGCCACTGACCCCTGACTGCGACAGGTGACAACACCACTACCACCAGTCTTCCCAACACCGCTACCATCTGTCTTCACACTACTACCTCCTGTTTTCACATGACAACACTGCTTCCATCCGTTTTCACATGACAACACTGCTACCATCTGCCTTCATATTACAACACTGCTACCGTAAAGTTTGGTCTATAAGCCGCGATTTTTTACCCCAGCTTCAACCTCTGCGGCTTATACAATGATGCGGCTTATTTGCGGATTTTAACGATCCCGGGAGTGTCACGTTCTCGTCTATTCGTAGCTGCCCTTCAACTCACCAAAACCATGATTTCTGGATGAGCTTCAGGATAGTGTGCTAACTGTTCACGTTTTATAAATCAAATCCGCACACATAAAAGCCTTCAGGTCAGCAATCAATTCTACTCTGCTCAAGCGTACACCCTCATCATGCCGAAAATGCGACGTTATGCCTATGATACAGCCTTCAAATTGAAGGCAATCGACCTAGCAGACGACAGTGCAAGCGACGAACCAGCAGCGACCTCCACCTTCATGTTCATGAAGTGAAGAGCGAGGCTGAAGTCAGTGACAAGATGGCGGAGGAAGCTGTGCTGGTTCTCTTCAACTCGGACACTGAAGACGAAGATTTTAGTGGATTCAGTTAGCAGGATGACCTTGAATAAATGTGACTATCCCTAAATTATGGATCTTATTTTCGTTGTGTTTATTTATTATTTTTTTGTGACACTAGCAGTATTTTCGCTCGCTTTTCTTTGTGTTGTTTCCGCTTGTGTTTATTTCATAACCTACAGTATCGACAGCTTTTCTGTAGTATCAGTATGTGTTCCGGTATCGGAAATAAGTGCGGCTTATAAACCCGTGCAGCTTATGCATGTATAAAGTTAAATTTTTTCCAAAATTAGTGGGTGCGGCTTATATACCAGTGCGCTTAATAGACCGAACTTTACGGTACTTTTTTTTTTCTTGCAACACAGCTATAACCTGTTTTCACCCAACAACAGAATAATACTCAGTGGTCTATTGGACAGAATGATAACAGTCAAGAACCTGTCGTGTTAGGGACTATGGTGTAATAGGACAGAATAATGAGTCAGGGACATGTGTTACAGGACAGAATGATGAGTCAGGGACATGTGGTGTTATAGGACAGAATGATGAGTCAGGGACATGTGGTGTTATAGGACAGAATGATGAGTCAGGGACATGTGGTGTTATAGGACAGAGTGAGTCAGGGACCTGTGGTGTTATAGGACAGAATGATGAGTCAGGGACATGAGGTGTTATAGGACAGAATGATGAGTCAGGGACATGAGGTGTTATAGGACAGAATGAGTCAGGGACCTGTGGTGTTATAGGACAGAATGATGAGTCAGGGACATGAGGTGTTATAGGACAGAATGAGTCAGGGACATGAGGTGTTATAGGACAGAATAATGAGTCAGTAAGCTGTGGTGTTATAGGACAGAATACTAAGCAAAACGCGCACACAGCGTGCCACAGTGCAGGGGAAAAGAAACAGGAGATAGACGAGGGCTGTGTTGTGTGGATCTAGTCATCAGTCATCCGTTTGGTACGGGTGTCCACTGTCTGTGGTGGTGTGCTCACAATATGCAGCACGCATGCGTTTGTGCTGTTTGGTGTGTCATTGTGTGTGTGTGTGTGTGTGCATGAGAGAGAGAGAGAGAGAGAGAGAGAGAGAGATGCTTGTTGTAGTGATGTGCACAGTTGTGTTGTTGTTGATTTCAGATGGTGCATGTACTTGGGTGTGATGGATGTCTGTGCATGCCTATGTGAATGTGTCCTTGGTGATGTTCACACCTGCGAGTATCATGTGGCGTTATGTAGTGTGCTGTGACATGGTATGGTGTGATACAATGTAGTGTAGTGTGGTGTGATGTTATGTGGTGTGGTGTTATGATGTGCTGTGCTGTGATTTATGTGGTGTAATAAGGTATGGTATTATTAGTGTGATATGTGTAATGTGATGTAATGTGGTGTGATGTGATGTGATGTTGTGTGGTGTGATGTGATATGAAATGGTGTTGTGTGATAAGGTATGGAGTTGAGTGCTAGGGTTTTATCCTACTGTGTTTGATGTTTGGCGTGCAGATGTACACCTGAAAGCACTATCAATACTGAACACTCATCACACAACAATGCACATCACACCTCACCACACCACACAATATCAATTTTCACAGTACATTTTAATTCTTCACTTTCTACAAGTTTTCATCCCCACTCCATCCCCTCCCTCTCACTCTCTCTTCCTTCCTCTCTTTTTCTCATGCATTCACATGCATTCTCATGCACATACATTCATCTATCTACTCATACACAGACTCACAAACAAGCATGTATGTACACTTTCACACTTTCTTATGCACAACAAGGGCAAATGTGGAGGCAAAGTCATGAAATCAATCTTGTGTGGGGGTGTGGGAGGGAGAGGGATGGAGGGGGGGGAGGTGTAAAAGGAATGCCCAATGCACAAAAGAAATATTATATCCATGTTCCTAACACTGCAGCCATGATTTTTTTTTTTTTTTTTTTTTTTTGCTACCACATTATCTGCACTGTTTCAGTGGCATTACTCCCACGCCACTCATTTAGATTTCCCCATACACGGCCACACCCAGATTTGTCTGTCACAGGTCCAGCGTCGGCAGTCCGCAGGAAACCATCGATGTTAGGTCGCCAGGAGGCCACACACCAGAGAAGACCCTGCACTGCTGCTGAGTCACTTCGGTGGTGTTCAGTGGTGCCTGTTCTGATTCAATGTACTTAGGACACCACCTACTGAGCCACCTACTAACGACAATAATGGCTTAGTTGCGGAGCCAGACTGAGTGAGCGTCCCTCCCAGAGTGGAGACCGCCACCACATCCCTCAAACAACAGCCCCCCATGAATCTGCCGACACTGAAGACATTGACAGGACTCAACCCAAGCACAGGAGTGGAGGGATATTGAAACTGAGGTCACCATGAGAGCAGGGCATGAAAGGCCACAGACTTTGAGACTTTTTGTTTCTATTGATGATGATCTGCAGCCATGATTTGTGGAAAAAACTGACTTTAGATGTCATTCTTCTACCGCTTTAGGATACTTGTTTCAATCTGAATTATATATATATATAATATATATATATATATATATATATATATATATGTAGAGAGAGAGAAGAGAAGCACAAATTATTGATGAATCATCATACTTGTGTTTTCTAATGCCAAGAGATTTTATCCTGTCCCCTTCACTCTCAGAGAGAGGAAAGAAACGACATGTTACGAATCATGTATGTTGGGTATTTTTTGGCAAGCTTTCTTCATCCTTTTGTTTTTCATTCTTAGAGGGAAAAAAAAAAAGTATATTTTTCAGAAATTATGCGTTTTTACTGTTGAACTGTTCTTCCTGTGTCCTTTAATTTTAAGATTTTTGGGGTTTTTTTTTTTTTTGGGTGATGTCTGTGCCATAATATTCAACACTCTCTTTCTCCCTGTAATAAATTATTTTAAAAAAGAAAAAGAAAAAAAACCCCAGGCCATTACATATCACTGCTGTTCTGATCATGTGTGTGTGTAAGCATGTGTGTGTGCGTGTGTGTGTGTGTGAGCGTGTTGTGTGTGTGTGTATGTGCCTGTGTGAGTTGTGTGTGTGTGTGTGTGTGTGTGTGTATGTGCCTGTGTGTGTGTGTGTGTGTGAAGAAAGCCCCATGCAGAGGATGAATCCTGTAGAAGTGGACTTTCACACCAGCCAAACACTGCTGGCTGACAAAGTAATATTAACACAACTCATTCACTGACCGCCAATGTAACTGCTGTCAGAATGAAACAGTGAGGATGGGAGAATCGCCTCCCTTTGTACTGTGATGGTCAGATCACTGGAGTTCAGTTGAATCATGGTCGTGACTGCGTGCGAGTTGTGGTGGTGGTGGTGGTGAACAGCGTTGAAGCATGGTGACAGCTCAGAACAAATGGTGGTGATCTGCAGGTTGCAAATATTCAGGACAGGTGACTCGATGGTGATGATGTGCAGTCAGTCACCACAGGCGCCGGTGATAAGTGTCTGTCGGTGTCACATGGGGTCAAGGTGACGGTGACGTCATTCAGAAGACAGGGGCGGCCAGCTGTCTGTCACTTGCCACTGCACGGACTCTGGAACCCACTGGAGGTAGGCCTGGAGGAGGACTGCACACACACACACGCACACACACACGCACACACCACTTCCTTGTAGTTCATATAAGGAGGTGGCAGAACGGTTAAGACGCTCATCTGCCAGTACAGAGTGTCTGTGAGGGTCTGGGTTCAAATCCCACTCTCAACATTTCTCCCAAGATTGACAGGAAAATCGAACTGAGTGCCTAGTCATTTGGATGAGACTGTCGATAGATAGAGGTCCTGTGTGCAGCACACACTAGGCGCACTGAAAAAGAACCCATGGCCTGTGGCAAAATTCTGTGGAAGAAATCCACTCTGATATGTACACAAATATATATGCATGTACTCAAGGCCTGACAAAGCATGCTGGATTATGCTGCCGGTCAGGCAAACAGATGTGGTGTAGCATATATGGATTTGTCCGAATGCAGTGATGCCTCCTAGAGAAATTGAAACGGACGCTGTAAATCATATATACCTACCACCTATAGTCACTCCCATGTGGGATTCCTGGGGTCTTTCAGTACAAATAGCATCCCCGCCTTCTGGAAATTGTGTTCAAAATTTCCTCTTTTCTATTGCTCTCTTTCTTTCTGCCTTTATTCTTCCTTCACTGTTGTCTCCTTTTCCCGCCTTCCTAGTTCTTTTTTTGAGAAAGCCTTGACGCTTTTTTCTCTTTTCCTCAGTCTGATTTTCCTAATGTACCATCTGCGCTGTTTTGCTCTGGCAATTAGGTAGTGTGACTGTAAACACTGGGATGGGCACTGGCAGTGTTATTTGCCTGTATAGCCTTTTTAAAGGTATTTTTTGTTTGGCTTTGAAGTTTGTTTTTTTATATTTATCTTTTTATGTCTTTTTGTAATCTGGGGATGATATACTGAGCGGAAGGGCTGACATCCTCAGCACAGACTTGACATATTTGCCCTGAGGAGTGAAATGGTTAAGATAATGTGTCATGAACTGTGTTTTGTAGGTTTATCTAAATGACTCTTTTTTTTTTTTTTTTATAAATAGATGTGGCAGTTTTGTGTTTGACACAGTTGAACACCGATATTGTTGGGCAGTCCTGATATGGCCACGTGCAGTTGGCTGGACAATAAGCAACAATAATAACCTGTAGTCACCACGTTCACTGTCTTCATTCTTTTCGTTACATGACCAACACTGACTTGCCGATGACTCTGTCATGGTTGATGCATGCTGGGTATTCTCGTGTCTCCATTACCGATCGAACAATGACACATTACACAGACTGCTGTTATATCATAAGAACAGCTATGTTATACAAACTGAAATATCTATGCTCACAGTCGACGCACACCAGTTCATTGTACTTTATATATATATATATATACATCTACCTCCTGTAGTCACCACATTACAATGACTATTGTCCTGTTACAAGAACCGCTGTGTTATATGAACTGTAATTCCCCTTTATCTTTTGCTGATCAGTTGTCACAACCTTTGTGTGTATAATGACTAAAAACAGTCATAGCCTTTGTGTGTATAATGACTAAATATAGTAACCATGACCACCATGGCATGCTGACAAAATGTGTCAACCACTATGTTACACTGACTGCAGTAACCACTGTGTAATACAGACTGTTGTAACGGCTGTGTTTCACTAGCTGTAGTAACCACTTTCATACTAACTGCAGCAGCCTCTGTGTTATACTGACTGGAGTAACCACTGTGTTATGCACTTATCTATCTATCAATCAATCCACCTACCTACATATCTATCTATCTATCAGTCAACCCACCTACCTACATATCTATCTATCTATCTATCTATCAGTGAACCCACCTACCCACATATCTATCATGTATCTATCTATCTATCATCTATCTATCTATCTATCAATCAATCAATCAATCAATCAATCAATCCACCCACCCACCCACCAACCCATCTATGTATCTGTCTGTCTATCTCTCTCTCTCTATCAATCAACCCACCTACCTATCTATCTGCCTATCAACCCACCTGCCTACCTACCTACCTATACATCTATCTATCTACCTATCAATCAATCAATCAGTCAATCCACCTACCTATATTTATCTATCTATCTATCTATCTATCTGTCGACAAACTGTGACCAATATTTCCAGCAGATCAATAGCAGTTTCATATACAGAGAGGAGAATATAGAGCTCAGTATACATACAGTACAGAAGGCACAGAGAAATAGAAGATATCAATTAAAGAAGGCACAATATTAATGAACAGACAGAAAGAAGCAAAGCTGGGGCTGCAGCCAGAATTCGCAAGAGAGGCAGTGAGGGGTGGGCAGAGAGAGAGAGAGAGAGAGGGGCGGGAGGGGAGAGAACTTACACTGAGGGTTGTCTTTCCACTCGTCCAGCAGCCCCTGTCTGGAGTGCACGCCCCGCGCCATCAGTGCCTTCTTCACCGCCTCTGTGCGGGGCTGGAGTCTGCACACACACACACATTCATATGCGCTTACACACACATTTACATGCATGCACACAAATGAAGTCTGCACACACACACACACATGTATATGCATACACACACACATAAATTGAAGTCTACACACACACACACACACATTTTTATGCGTGCGCACACACACATACACACTCATGTATATGCACACACACACACACACACACACACACACGTATATGCACACACACACACACACACTTATATGCGTGCGCACATACTCATACTCACACACACTCATGTATATGCACACACACACACACACACACACACACACACAAACTGAAGTCTACACACACGCGCACACATTTATATGCGCATGCACAAAAACACTCACACTCGCACGCACACACATGCATACATGCACACACACACATGGACAACACATACACATGCATGCACACTCACAAGCATATACATAGATCAGATACAGTAATGAAAGATGTTGTAACCCAAGTTGGTCTTCAGTGGGTTATAGCAACCTTAACATTACCAGTTTAACATCCAACAAAATGGTGCAGGGCTGCCTAAATGGGTGGGGCAAACCTTTTTTGACTCACTTGTGTAAACAAAGTGAGTCTATGTTTTAACCCGGTGTTCGGTTGTCTGTGTGTGTGTGTGTGTGTGTGTGTCTGTGTGTCCGTGGTAAACTTTAACACTGACATTTTCTCTGCAAATACTTTGTCAGTTGACACCAAATTAGGCATAAAAAAAGGAAAAATTCAGTTCTTTCCAGTCATCTTGTTTAAAACAATATTGCACCTCTGGGATGGGCACAAAAAAAAAAAAAAAAAAATGAAGCCTAATTATATGCAAACTGCATTTACTGTTATATTTATATCTTTTGTATTTTCTAAACCTGGCACTTTGATCTGATATTCTGACCCAACAACAAGAGCAGTCATTATTATCATTTTTTGTTCAAACAGGAACTTATTTTGCTAAGCATGGAAGTTTTATTTATTTGCAAACGTTTTGGTGCAGAGAGTAAAAAAGGGAAATTACTCTGTAATTATGCTAGGGGAATTAATATGCTTTAAACTGATCTTTCTCATCTTAAACATTACATTTTGAAATTTACTCAATACATAAAAAACTTGGATTTTTTTTTTTAAAGTGTATCACAAGTGAGTCTTGAAGGCCTTGCCTCTCTTGTTTTTTTTAAAACCACTAACAAATGCACCAAAGCTAACATTTAGTGACAAGTGAATGTTGAAAAAGAAGCCAGTTATATCATACGAGCTGGGCGTAAAATCAAACAGTGTTTTTTCAACACAAGTTTTCATCATGTTATCATACAAGAAATGCTCCACAATCAATCTGAGGTCAACAGGAAAAAACATACACACACACAAAATCCAAGATATTAGCCAGTTTTTTTCCTTCTTCCTTTACTCCATTTCGTTTCTGATCAATCCGCAAGGCCAGGCTACACACTGTCATTAGTGTCAACAAATCAAAACTTCCAGCAACTGATTGTTGCTAATAGACTGATTAGTAGTAGAACATTTCTTGTATGATAACATGAACATTCGTGGTACAAACATCAATTTTACATTGATTGTGAAACGTTCCTCGGATGATGACATGATGAAATTTTGTGACAAAAAAAGGCTCTGTAATTTTACGCCCAGCTCACAGGAATTAACTCTTTCGCCACCAAGTTTTCTGTGTGAAAAAACACTCCCCAGCGCCAAATAATTTGAAAACGATGCTCTCAGCCACAGACTTCGGTTCATGTCAAAGCAACACAACAGACTTGTTCACTTTTAACTTGGTCAGGGAGCAAACGTTAGTCATTGTTTTCACACCTCCGAAAACGGAGTATGGCTGCCTACATGGCATGGTAAAAACGGTCATACACATAAAAGCCCACTCGTGTACATACGAGTGAACGTGGGAGCTGCAGCCCACAAACGAAGAAGAAGTCATCGTTCTACTGGCGGGAACGTGGCTGCA
Source organism: Babylonia areolata (assembly GCF_041734735.1). Classification (NCBI taxonomy): domain Eukaryota; kingdom Metazoa; phylum Mollusca; class Gastropoda; order Neogastropoda; family Buccinidae; genus Babylonia; species Babylonia areolata. The sequence continues at coordinate 15,632,275 of NC_134904.1, read as the reverse complement.
GCTGTCAAGCTTGGTTGCAATGTGAACTAGCATTAATTACAGAGTAATTTCCCTTTTTTACTATCTGCACCAAAACATTTGCAAAATAAATAAAACTTCCATGCTTAGCAAAATAAGTTCCTGTTTGAACAAAAAAATGATAATAATGACTGCTCTTGTTGTTGGGTCAGAATATCAGATCATAGTGCCAAGTTTAGAAAATACAAAAAATATAAATATAACAGTAAATGCAGTTTGCATATAATCAGGCTTCATTTTTTATTTTTTTGTGCTCATCCCAGAGGTGCAATATTGTTTTAAACAAGATGACTGGAAAGAACTGAATTTTTCCTATTTTTATGCCAAATTTGGTGTCAACTGATAAAGTATTTGCAGAGAAAATGTCAATGTTAAAGTTTACCACAGACACACACACAGACAACCGAACACTGGGTTAAAACATAGACTCACTTTGTTTACAAAAGTGAGTCAAAAACAGTCCTATCAACATGACCCCTCGATGTCGATAAAAGTCGCCTGTAGCTGTGAAAAGGTTAAGCAGGAGGCCCACCGCGAATGCAGGAGAACGAAAGAGACAGAGAGGAAGCCGAGCCAGACAGACAGAAAAAGAGGAGTGAGGGGGCTGACAAGGGGGGTGACACAGGTAAGAGGAGGAGGGGGGTAACACAGGTAAGAGGAGGAGGGGGGTGACAAAGGTAAGAGGAGGAGGGGGGTGACACAGGTAAGAGGAGGAGGGGGGTAACACAGGTAAGAGGAGGAGGAAGGTGACACAGGTAAGAGGAGGAGGGGGGTGACACAGGTAAGAGGAGGAGGGGGATGACACAGGTAGAGGGGGGTGGCGAAGGTAAGAGGAGGAGGGGGGTGACACAGGTAGAGGGGGGTGACACAGGTAAGAGGAGGAGGGGGGTGACACAGGTAGAGGGGGGTGACAAAGGTAAGAGGAGGAGGGGGGTGACAAAGGTAAGAGGAGGAGGGAGGTAAGAGGAGGAGGGGGGTGACAAAGGTAAGAGGAGGATGGGGGTAACACAGGTAAGAGGAGGAGGGGGGTGACAAAGGTAAGAGGAGGAGGCGGGTGACACAGGTAAGAGGAGGAGGGGGGTGACAAAGGTAAGAGGAGGAGGGAGGTAAGAGGAGGAGGGAGGTAAGAGGAGGAGGGGGGGTGACAAAGGTAAGAGGAGGAGGGGGGTGACAAAGGTAAGAGGAGGAGGGAGGTGACAAAGGTAAGAGGAGGAGGGGGGTGACAAAGGTAAGAGGAGGAGGGAGGTAAGAGGAGGAGGGGGGTGACACAGGTAAGAGGAGGAGGGGGGTGACACAGGTAAGAGGAGGAGGGGGTGACAAAGGTAAGAGGAGGAGGGGGGTGACACAGGTAAGAGGAGGAGGGGGTGACAAAGGTAAGAGGAGGAGGGGGGTGACACAGGTAAGAGGAGGAGGGAGGTGACACAGGTAAGAGGAGGAGGGGGGTGACACAGGTAAGAAGAGGAGGGGGGTGACACAGGTAAGAGGAGGAGAGGGGTAACACAGGTAAGAGGAGGAGGGGGGTGACACAGGTAAGAGGAGGAGGGGGGTGACAAAGGTAAGAGGAGGAGGGGGGTGACACAGGTAAGAGGAGGGAGGTGACACAGGTAAGGAGGAGGGGGGTGACAAAGGTAAGAGGAGGAAGGAGGTGACACAGGTAAGAGGAGGAGGGGGTGACAAAGGTAAGAGGAGGAGGGGGGTGACAACGGTAAGAGGAGGAGGGGGGTAACACAGGTAAGAGGAGGAGGAAGGTGACACAGGTAAGAGGAGGAGGGGGGTGACACAGGTAAAAGGAGGAGGGAGGTGACACAGGTAAGAGGAGGAGGGGGGTGACACAGGTAAGAGGAGGAGGGGGGTGACACAGGTAGAGGGGGGTAACACAGGTAAGAGGATGAGGAGGGTAACACAGGTAAGAGGAGGAGGGGGTGACACAGGTAAGAGGAGGAGGAAGGTGACACAGGTAAGAGGAGGAGGGGGGTGACAAAGGTAAGAGGAGGAGGGGGGTAACACAGGTAAGAGGAGGAAGGAGGTGACACAGGTAAGAGGAGGAGGGGGGTAACACAGGTAAGAGGAGGAGGGAGGTAACACAGGTAAGAGGAGGAGGGGGGACACAGGTAAGAGGAGGAGGGGGGTGACAAAGGTAAGAGGAGGAGGAGGGGTAAGAGGAGGAGGGGGGTGACACAGGTAAGAGGAGGAGGGGGGTGACACAGGTAAGAGGAGGAGGGAGGTGACACAGGTAAGAGGAGGAGGGGGGTGACACAGGTAAGAGGAGGAGGAAGGTGACACAGGTAAGAGGAGGAGGGGGGTGACACAGGTAAGAGGAGAGGAGGAGGGGGGTGACACAGGTAAGAGGAGGAGGGGAGTGACACAGGTAAGAGGAGGAGGGGGGTGACACAGGTAAGAGGAGGAGGGGGGTAACACAGGTAAGAGGAGGAGGGGGGTGACACAGGTAAGAGGAGGAGGGGGGTGACACAGGTAAGAGGAGGAGGGGGGTGACACAGGTAAGAGGAGGAGGGGCGTGACACAGGTAAGAGAACTAACCTGGCCCAGCTCTTGGTCATGGTGGAGGGGGGGGAGAGGAGGAGGGGGGTGTACTTGGCCAGCGGGGCGACCACTCTGCCCTCCAGCAGGAACTGCGCGAACCATGCGTAGCGCTCTGGCACCGGGGGGTACTCCAACCGCACCTCACCCAACGGCCATCCACGGCTGCCTGTTGAGCACAGCACACACACAACACACACACACAGACATACACACAACACATGCACACACATACAACACATACACACATACAAACACACACACACGCACCACACACACACACAACATGTAGTAGAATATTGGCCTAGTGATAACACATCGTCTAGGAAGTTAGAGAATCTGAGCGTGCTGGTTCGAATCCCACCACAGTCGCCACTATTTTCTCCCCCTCCACTTCTCCACTAGACTTTGAGTGGTGGCCTGGATGCTAGTCATTCAGATGAGATGATAAACGGAGGTCCCGTGTGCAGCATGTACTTAGTGCTCGTAAAAGAACCTTTGGCAAAAAAAAAAAAGAAAAAAAAAAAGGGGGTTGTCCCTGGCAAAATTCTGTAGAAAAATCCACTTCCATAGGAAAACAAATGAAAAAAATTGCAGGCAGGAAGAAAAAAGGGTGGCGCTCTCAGTGCAGTGACGTGCTCTCCCAGGAGAGAGAAGCCCAAATTTCACACAGAGAAATCTGTTGTGACAAAAAAAAGTAATACAATACAGTACAATACAATACAATACAGTACAAACAACATGTACAATGGGGGTCTAATGATCACATCCAACATTTGCTAGCATTTTTACACAGAGAAACTGTGTTTTGGGGACCTTTTATCAGTGGGAAATCGCACACTGATTAAAAAGTCTGCAGGAAATACAGCAGATATATATCAGATTAACCCATTCAACCCTGGGGAGTTCACAGACTCAGCAGGCTTCCACGCCATACTGATGCAGAAAAAAAACGCAGAAAATATAGTTTTTCTTCCAAATTACATGTGGACACATCCAGTCAATGTCGAAGTTTGTTTCCTTGCATTGTGGTTTATGCTTATGTGAGAGCGTGAAAAGGAAATTACATTTATCTAACTTACTTACCGTGACCCACTAGTGCAGACTCCAGCAGGGGTCTGACATTCCTGCCCTGTGCAAACTACTATCCGCCTATGCAGAGAAAACGAAAGTAGCTACAGGCCGATAACCTCCCGGAAGTAGGTAACCTCCCCTTTGCGCCCTCTTTTTCCGGCAGCCATCTTGACTCCTGTTCATTTTAGTGAGATGAATTCTGACACTGGAGCAACGCTCGGGCACAGGGCTGAATGAGTTAACTCACTCAGTACGGCCAGTCCTCTCTTCTCCTCTACACAGACCCCTCGGATGTCCAGTGGGTGTCTGAATGACCCAACCTTTAGCTTCCGTCGTCAGAACTGTGGTATTCTTTGTCAACATTCACCTCTTCAGTATAAGAGCGTTCCACTTGCAATATTTTGATGATGGTAACTGGGATGAAACGCTGTTAACGTCGTCTCTTTCGCCGTTCGCATGGAGAGAGTTAACAGCTTCCTCTACTTTGCCCATCACTCGGTCAGTGTCACCTGACATGATCACGCTCTTACAGGAGTGGAGTGGTGGCCTGGTGGTAATGTGTCTGCTTGGGAAGCACAGGATCAAAAACCCCAACACTCACCAGTAACTTTTCCCCCTTCACCAGACCTTGAGTCGACGGGCGCAATAGCCAAGTGGTTAATGCGTTGGACTGTCAATCTGAGGGTCCCGGGTTCGAATCACGGTGACGCACCTGAGCACATACATAAAAACCCACGGCTACAAAAGAGTTGTCCCTGCAAAAATTCTGTAGAGAAATCCACATTGACAGGAAAACAAATACACCAGCAGGCAGAACAAAAAAAGAAAAAAAAAAGGTGGCACTGCACTGTAGTGCATCCTCCCTGAGGAGAGCAGCCAGAATTACACAAACAGAAATCTGTTGTGACAAAAGTAATGCAATAAAATACATTCAGTCAACACACACACACACACTCTCTCTCTCTGTGAGTCTCACTCTCCATTTTTTTTTTTTTTTTTTTTTTTTTTTGTTACACAGAGGTCAAGAAAAAGCACAGATTCGGAAAATCCTTACCAAAGGTACACTTCATGTGGCACATCACCTTCCCGCAGTCCTCTCCCCAAGATGGTGGCGGGTCTTGCAGCGGTTTGGAGCGCTGACAGTGGTACGGTGCCAGCTCCGGCAGCCAGTGAGCTTCCACCCCCACCACACCTGACCCAACAACACACAACGGCCGGCTGTCAGCAACAGTCGCTTGGCTGGCCTGGCAATATTCCTTTCGTAACATGCCTAGAAGCTTTCCTTTTTTTTTTACAACACACCCAGCAACATTTGTAACACACCTGGCAACATTCCTTTTTGTAGCACAGCCAGCAGAATTCCTTTTTTTTACAACACACCCAGCAACATTTCTAACACACCTGGCAACATTCCTTCTTGTAGCACAGCCAGCAGAATTCCTTTTTTTTACAACACACCCAGCAACATTTGTAACACACCTGGCAACATTCCTTTTTGTAGCACAGCCAGCAGAATTCCTTTGTGTAACACAGCTAGCAGCATTCCCTTTGTAACACAGCTAGCAACATTCCCTTTGTAACACAGCTAGCAGCATTCCCTTTGTAACACAGCTAGCAGCATTCCCTTTGTAACACAGCTAGCAGCATTCACTTTGTTGGCTTGGCAACATCAATTTGTAACACAGCCAGCAACATTCCTTGTGTAATATGCCTAGCTGCATTCCTTTTGTAACATGCCTAGCAGCATTCCTTTGGTTACCGTAACACACCTCACAGCGTTCCTTTGTTGACCAGGCAACATTTCTTTCATGACACATCTAGCAACACTCCTTTTGTAACACACCAAGCAATGTTGCAACATTCCTTTCATAACATACCCAGCAACAAACCTTTGTTGGCCAAGCAACATCAATTAGTAACACACTTAAAAAAACTCCCTTTTACAAACACACCTAGCAATATTCCTTTGCTGGGCTAGCAACATTCCTTCCGTAACACTCAACATTCCTCTCTTACATAGATGGGAAAGTTCCTTAGTAACATACCTAACAACATTTCTGTGTTACACACCAAGCCTAGCAACCTCCCTTTCTTACATACCATGCTTTACAAAATCACTTTGTTACATACCATACCTAGCAAAAACCCCTTTGTTACAAACCACACCTTTCACGTACAGGTGTGATGAGATACGTGTGCAGTACTAACGATAAACTCTTACCTTTCATGTACGGACGGGACGTGATGTGTATGTGCTGGTAGACAACGAATTCCTTCTTCTGCTTGTACAGAGCTGAAGTGGGATGGATGTACACCAGGTCCTCTATCTCTGCACACTGCACAGGCAATAATTACATGATGATAACAGTTTTCTAGCGTTTGGGTGTCACCAGTGCTCTTCGATTTTTATTTACGCATAAAACTCATGCATGCTTTTGTTCAAATATGAATAGAATTACTGCATGCATGCACACACACACACACACACACACACACACAAACACACACACACAAAGTAAAATGCATATATTAATCCAAATATACAGATAATGTACAGGCAAATTTCACCTTTCCATGTCTTCATCACCATTTCTGGCTTGGAGAAATTGTAACAAAAGAATTCAATACGCATGTGCAACATTCAACACCAAAACTGACATGCAGGTAAGATGGCAGACAAAAATAAGACCGCAACTTCCATGGAATGCAATCTTCCAAACATGATTTTCACTCATCCAGCAAATAATCTTGAAATGACCCAAAGAAACATATACATATCCGGAAGTGAATGAATGAAGGTTTTCCAGATCTGAACATCTTATAATAATAATAATAATAATGTACATTTATATAGCGCCCTTTCTCACTAAGAGCTCAGGGTGCTTTACATGAAAGAAAAATATTACAAGTAACATAAAACATTCATGACCACTCTTTCTCAAAAACCCCTCCCCCAACTCACACTCTCCCTTTCCCACTTTACATACATCCAAAGTGAGCTGACATGGGTGGTGTCGGAGAAAAGGAAGCTGAGAGTACTTATAGATAGGTTTTAAAAAGATAGTCTTTTGTGATGAGCGAAAAGCAGAAATAGAATTAGATGCACGGATATGATGAGGAAGGTTGTTCCAGATGTGAGGAGCAGCAAAGAAGAAAGAACATTCACCACAGGTTCTTGTACTGACACGAGGAAGTTTCAAAAGGTAACAGTCAGAGGAAGAGCAGAGATTTCTTGTGGGAGTGTTAACACTGATAAGGTCAGAAAGATAAGTAGGTCCTGTAGAGTGGAAAGCAGAATAGCAGAGACACGCAACTTTGTATTTAATTCTCGCTTCAATGGGGAGTCAATGTAGAGTGCGGAGGTGAGGAGAAATGTGATCAGTTCTTGCACCGGTATGACTGCTAAAAAGTGCTATATGTCTGTCACTAGATATTTGGAAACGTTGTGTGAATCTTTATCTGCCAATACAGTGTCCATGAGGACCTGGTAACAGGAACACCCACCTGGTACGGGTTCCGGTGTTGACCTTTGGCATCAGGTACCGGGTCCACACACAGTCTGTTGACAAACACACACACATGTTTCAAGTTTCAAGTTTTAATTATCCTTTCACTCCTATTGGAGTATGGAGGATTACTGCAAAATAATATTTTCATGCCCAGAACAAACATTTCCAAATACACAACAATGTCACATAAAAGTTGAGAAAACACAAATGTCTTTTAACTCCAAAAGTGTAGCTAGGCAACATTTGCAAATCTAATCATCTTACTTACAGCTGAAATGACTTTTTTGCCTCCTTTGAGCATATTACAAAAATTAAAAACCGATTTTGGAGACAAATATTTTGTTAGGAACATATCTATTTGGTAACTGATCATAACTGGGACATTCCATTATAAAATGAAACTCATCCCCAATCACAGACATGTTACAAACCTTACAAAGCCGTAACTCTTGAACTGAACTGAACTGTTTTCTCTTTAATACACACATGGCACACTGAAGTGAACTGAATTGTTTTCTCTTTAATACACACATGGCACACTGAAGTGAACTGAACTGTTTTCTCTTTAATACACACATGGCACACTGAAGTGAACTGAATTGTTTTCTCTTTAATACACACATGGCACACTGAAGTGAACTGAACTGTTTTCTCTTTAATACACACATGGCAACACTGAAGTGAACTGAACTGTTTTATCTTTAATACACACATGGCAACACTGAAGTGAACTGAATTGTTTTCTCTTTAATACACACATGGTAACACTGAAGTGAACTGAATTGTTTTCTCTTTAATACACACATGGTAACACTGAAGTGAACTGAATTGTTTTCTCTTTAATACACACATGGTAACACTGAAGTGAACTGAATTGTTTTCTCTTTAATACACACATGGTACACTGAAGTGAACTGAACTGTTTTCTCTTTAATACACACATGGCACACTGAAGTGAACTGAACTGTTTTCTCTTTAATACACACATGGTACACTGAAGTGAACTGAATTGTTTTCTCTTTAATACACACATGGCACACTGGAGTGAACTGAATTGTTTTCTCTTTAATACACACATGGCACACTGAAGTGAACTGAATTGTTTTCTCTTTAATACACACATGGTAACACTGAAGTGAACTGAATTGTTTTCTCTTTAATACACACATGGTAACACTGAAGTGAACTGAACTGTTTTCTCTTTAATAGACACATGGCACACTGAAGTGAACTGAATTGTTTTCTCTTTAATACACACATGGCACACTGAAGTGAACTGAACTGTTTTCTCTTTAATACACACATGGCACACTGAAGTGAACTGAATTGTTTTCTCTTCAATGAGGTTTTGGTTCAGGTTAGTTCCTCAAGGAGGCGTCACTGCGTTTGAACTAATCCATATATGCTGCACCACATCTGCAAAGCAGATGATTGCCTTGCAGCGTAACCAAACAGCCAGATCTTGAGAAAACAAATTCTAACAAATAAAATAAAACAAAATAATCAAATAGATAACAGACAAACAAATACGTAATCTAAAGATATATAAATAAAATAACCAACCAAATAATAATGATAATAACAGCAACAGTAATAATAATGATAAGAATATCAATAATAAGAACAAGAATAATAGTGATATAAAACAAATCAATAAGAATAATGATGATAAAAGGTAAGCACATTTAAATATAGTGACGAGGGAAGTGGAAGAAGCAAAGATATGTTTGTTTTTTTCATCCTGTCCTGTAAGGACAAAGAAAAAAAGATGAAAGAAATTAACATAATAACAAGAAAAAAATGAATGGAATTACTGAAGCAGACACACAAACATATATGTACATGCATATGCTTTAGCATTTAATAATCAAAAGCATATCAGTACATGCATACATACACATAATAGACATGTAAGTAAAGATATCAATATACATTCATACAATGATACATACAAAGAGACAAATGCAAGAAGTATGCCTCTACACAAATAAATATACAATTTACTAATATGTAAAACAAAAACAAAAAAGTTACCTTCACTGCAGTTCATGAAGTCTAAAGCATGACATTTAACTGCATTATTTTCGTTTCAGTAGAATGGCAACAGCCACAGACACAGCAAGGTAAAAAAAAAAAGAAAAAAAAAAGAGAGAGAAAAGGCACAGTCATTGTGTATCATTTGAAAGATTCTTCCAGACGGGCGCTGTAGCCTAGTGGTTAAAACGTTGGACTTTCAATCTATGGGTCTGGGGTTCGAACCTCGGTGACGGCGCCTGGAGGGTAAAGGGTGGAGATTTTTCCGATCTCCCAGGTCAACATATGTGCAGACCTGCTAGTGCCTGAACCCCCTTCGTGTGAGTACGCAAGCAGAAAATCAGATACGCATGTTAAAGATCCTGTAATCCATGTCAGCGTTCGGTGGGTTATGGAAACAAGAACATACCCTGCATGCACACCCCCGAAAACGGAGTATGGCTGCCTACATGGCGGGGTAAGAACGGTCGTACACGTAAAAGCCCACTCGTGTGCATACGAGTGAACATGGGAGTTGCAGCCCATGAATGAAGGAGAAGAAGAAGAAGAAGAAGATTCTTCCCCCCCACCCCACCCCCCCTCACCCCATGTGGGACCATGGCCTAGTGGTACTGTGCCTGACTAGGAAGCAAGTGTCCACGGGTTTGATTCTCATGTACAGACCAGGATTTCTCGTGTGTGGTGGTCTGTGTGCTCGTCATTTGGATGAGACGATAAATCGAGGTCCCGTAAGCAGCAAACACTTAGCAATCATAAAAGAACCCATGGCAAGGAAAAAAACAAAAAAACAAAAAAAACAAGGGGTTGCCCATGGCATCATTCTATAGAAAAATTCACTTTGAAGGCAGAACAGAAAGAAAGAAAAAAAAACCAAGGGGTTGCTCATGGCATCATTCTATAGAAAAATTCACTTTGAAAGTCAGATAAACAACACATGCAGGCAGAACAGAAAGAAAGAAAAAAAAATGGAAAAAAAGAAAAAGGTGGCACTGAGACAATGCGCTCTTCCCTGAGTAGAGCAGTCTGAGCGTCATACACAGAAATCTGGTGAGACATACAGCTACAGTACAATACGATACAGTATATACAATACAACAAGACACAGTACAACACAGCACAATATGACACAACACAACACAACACAGCACAATAACACCACAACACAACACTGCACAATATGACACAACACAGTACAACACAACAAATGCAAGACAACAAAATTCAACTGAACACGATATGACACAACACAGTACAATACAACACAGCACAACACAACATCCTCTTCCCCACCACACCCACCCACACACTCCTTGTCTGTGGTGTCTACATCCTGACTAACCTTTCTTTCTTAAATTTTTTCCCGTGTTTTTTTTCTTTTTTTCTTTTCTTTTACAGCACATGTGGTGTAGCGTTTGTGGATCTGACCACACACTCTGACACCTTGAAAACTGAAAGAAACTGAAACTGAACTCACCTGGCCACATGGTCGGCCATCCCAGTGGCCATGATCTTCCGCAGCTCCAACATCTGCTGGTCGGTGGGCGGGGCGAGGGCGGGGTCGATGCATAAATCAAGGCCTGGCACGCGCAGGTTGACTGGTGACACAGGAACAGGCTCCGCCCATTAATCTACATCACTTCTACAGGCTCTGCCCTTCAGTCTACGTCACATCTACATGCTCCACCCTTCAGTCTATTTTACATCTACAGGCTCCGCCCTTCAGTCTGCATCACATCTACAGGGTCCGCCCATTAGTTTATGTCACATCTACAGGCTCCGCCCATTAGTCTATTTCACATCTACAGGCTCCGCACATGAGTCTGTCAGATCTACAGGCTCCGCCCATTAGTCTATGTCACATCTACAGGCTCTGTCCATCAGTCTTTGTCACATCTACAGGCTCCACCCATCAGTCTGTGTCACATCTACAGGCTCCACCCATCAGTCTGTATCACATCTACAGGCTCCGCCCATTAGTCTATGTCACATCTACAGGCTCTGTCCATCAGTCTTTGTCACATCTGCAGGCTCCGTCCATCAGTCTTTGTCACATCTACTGGGTCCGCCCATTAGTCTACATCATCTACAGGGTCCGATCATTAATATACATCACATCTACTGGGTCCGCTCATTAGTCTACATCACATTTACAGGATCCGACCATTAGTCTAAGTCACATCTACAGGATCCACCCATTAGTCTCTATCATCTACAGGGTCCGCTCATTAGTCTGCATCACATCTACAGGGTCCGTTCATTAGTATACATCACATCTACAGGGTCTGCCCATTAATCTATGTCACATCTACAGGGTCCGCCCATTAGTCTGCATCACATCTACAGGGTCCGCTCATTAGTCTATGTCACATCTACAGGGTCCGTTCATTAGTATACATCACATCTACAGGGTCCGTTCATTAGTATACATCACATCTACAGGGTCTGCCCATTAGTCTACGTCACATCTATAGGGTCTACCCATTACTCTATGTCACATCTACAGGGTCTAACATTCGTCTACATCGCATCTTTAGGGTCTGGCCATTAGTCTGTGCCAACAGCTGACTGTCATAGCATGCAAACATGAATCTGAGCCCGGGTCAGAGTGCGACGAACTCTCACCTTCCTTCGTCAGCTGGTGTCTCAGTTTGCGCACCTCCTGCATGGCCTTGTAGCGGATGCCATATTTGGCGCAGAAGTCAAAGGTCATGCCTTGCGACTCACATGCCCCCACCGCCTTCACCAGCATCGCCACGTCTCCCAACTGCTGGGACTGACCCTGCACACACACACACACACACACACACATATACACACACGCACACACACACACACATGCACACACACACACATATATAACACACACACATGCACACACATACACACACACACAAACACACGCACACACACATGCATACACACACACACACACATGCATACACACATGGATACACACACGCACACACATACACACACACATGCACACACACACACACACACATACACACACACGCACACTCACACACATGCACAACATACACACACACATGCACACACACACACACACACACACACACTCACAGAGACACACACACACACACACACACACACACACACACACACACACACACACACACAAACAAGAGGGTTATTGATTAACAGAACAAGCATCGAGAGCAAAGTCAGGGAAATATACCAGCAAAATGGCAAAAGTTTTTAATTCTCGTATTATTAATTTTCAACAACCGGTAACTATCAATCAGTCTAATACATTACAGTAATTTAATAACATAAAGGCAGATTCATACATTATCGACCAGGGTAAAGCTGAACGTTTTTATAATTAAGTTCAGCAAACATGTCAAATGCATATGTCAAGAACTTATTTCTAGCTAACACATAATATTTGAATGTCAGAGTCTAAAATGTTTTTTACAAGACTTCATTGAAAGTTCTTGTGAATGTGTTTTCAACAATTTAAACATGTTATGTGTTATTGCAGGTTTGCTGCATAGTCCAATAGGACATTTGTTATGATTGTTTGATGCTGGCATGTACAGCGTTTCCTTTTTTTCCCCCCAGTGCTGCACAGAGATGCATACACACAGGTTCATTAGTCTATACAAACACACAAAGGCACACACCTATCAACACACAAGCAAATGATCCCACAGGCACATGAATATATCTATGCACAGACATACAAACCCCAACAGCATATGAACACACAGGCACATGAAAAAAAAATGTATGCACAACCTGAACACCACAGCACAGCATTCAATGACTTTGCTGATCTCATGGTACCACACATGTATACATCCATACACATAGAGAAGAGCACGCACACAGAAACACACACATACAAACTGAAGCATACACATGAACACAGACACACACGCACACTCACTGAAGCACACCCACACACACACTGACGCACACACACACACACACACACACACACGCCATGCACACACACACACACACACACCAATGCATACACACACACAAACACACACTGAAACATACATATCCCCCCATCACTCCTCCCCCCCGCCCCCAAACCCATCCACACACAAACACAAATACACACACACACAGAGACCAAATTCTGATACTCACACTATCTGTCCAGATTTTCTTGACCTTTTTAATCCTCTCTTTCCGAACTTTGGCATCTTCATCCTGTGGTGGCAAAAGACAAGTGAGTAAAAAAGCGAAAAACGAGGACAACAACACAAACAGAAATGGAAGAGGAAAAAGAGAGGAAGGATTAACAAATCTATGAGAGCAGAGGGAATGCATACTTGCACACGCACATGCACACCCACACATGCACACCCACACATGCTCTGGTAAAAGACAAAACATCTAGAAGCAAACAACCACAGTTCCCACCCAAAAAAAACCCCAATGAAAAACCACACTGATATGTATATATATTATAATCTGCAGGATTCATTTATCAACTTTTTCAAAATCAAACCAATCAGTCAAGCTGCCCATGTCCAATGCTGTGGAAATCTGATATTGGTGGAGAGTCAATTAGCTGTGTGTGTCATCGAATGTATGGTATATCAAAACATTCATATACAAAATAGAAAACTTTACATACACATACAATGAAACACACACAGTAAAGAACAGTGAAACGCTTTTTTTTCTGTTCCAAAATTCTGAATCATTCAGGATGATTTGGAGTCCTGTATCTGTTCAGTCAGATGCCTCAAGAAATAAGATGAAATCAAACAAGCAATCACTGCAATGTCTAAATAAAATCAAAGTCTATAAAAAATTATAAAAAATTAAACAAAAATAAAATAAATAGGGAAGAGGAGAATAAAAAATTTTATATTCTCTTCTTCTTTCTTCTCTTAAAAAAAAAAAAAATTTCATTTCTTTTATGTTTAATTTTTTCACAATCTGTATTAGATGGCACTGTGTATACAATGTGTTTCGATGTTGTCATCAGCCTGGCAGCACACTCCTTCCTGTCATGAACAATGCTCCACACACTCCACCTTACCTCTTTATCCGCATTCTGGAAATCCACAAACAGCTCGTCCACAGACAGGGCGGCCACAGCGATGATGATGTAGGGCAGGAGGTCAGCGCGCGTCGTGGCGGCCAGCATGCGGGCGTAGCGCGGGGCCACTGGGTACTGGGCCATCGTGTGGCCCAGAGCTGTGATGGTGGGCGTCGCCTCCTCTGACAACAATAACTCAAATAATTAATAACAATAACATAGCAGTCATATAGAGAGCTGTGATGGTGGGCGTCGCCTCCTCTGACAACAATAACTCAAATAATTAATTAATGATAACAATAACAAAGCAGGCATATAGAGAACTGCGGTGGTGGGCGTCGCCTCCTCTGACAACAGTAACTCAAATAATTCATAATGATAACAATAACAATGTAAACATATAGAGAACTGTGATGGTGGGCGTCGCCTCCTCTGACAACAATAACTCAAATAATCAATAATGATAACAATAACATAGCAGTCATATAGAGAGCTATGATGGTGGGCGTTGGTTCCTCTGACAACAATAACTCAAATAATTCATAATGATAACAATAACATAGCAGGCATATAGAGAAGTGTGATGGTGGGCGTCGCCTCCTCTGACAACAGTAACTCAAATAATTCATAATGATAACAATAACATAGCAGTCATATAGAGAACTGCGGTGGTGGGCGTCGCCTCCTCTGACAACAGTAACTCAAATAATTCATAATGATAACAATAACATAGCAGTCATATAGAGAACTGCGGTGGTGGGCGTCGCCTCCTCTGACAACAGTAACTCAAATAATTAATAATGATAACAATAACATAGCAGGCATATAGAGAGCTGTGATGGTGGGCGTCGCCTCCTCTGACACTAACACTGTTATGACAATGATGACAATAATGATAACACTAACAATCTGATGACAATGATGACAATAATGATAACACTAACAATCTGATGACAATAATGACAACAATGATAACACTAACAATCTGATGACAATGATGACAACAATGATAACACTAACAATCTGATGACAATGATGACAATAATGATAACACTAATAATCTGATGACAATGATGACAATAATGATAACACTAACAATCTGATGACAATTATGACAACAATGATAACACTAACAATCTGATGACAATGATGACAATTATGATAACACTAACAATCTGATGACAATGATGACAATTATGATAACACTAACAACCTGATGACAATGATAACACTAACAATCTGTTGACAATGATGACAATTATGATAACACTAACAATCTGATGACAATGATGATAATTATGATAACACTAACAATCTGATGACAATTATGACAACACTAACAATCTGATGACAATGATGACAATAATGATAACACTAACAATCTGATGACAATGATGACAATAATGATAACACTAACAATCTGATGACAATGATGACAATAATGATAACACTAACAATCTTATGACAATAATGACAACAATGATAACACTAACAATCTGATGACAATGATGACAATAATGATAACACTAACAATCTGATGACAATAATGACAACAATGATAACACTAACAATCTGATGACAATGATGACAACAATGATAACACTAACAATCTGATGACAATGATGACAATAATGATAACACTAACAATCTGATGACAATGATGACAACACTAACAATCTGATGACAATGATGACAATAATGATAACACTAACAATCTGATGACAATGATGACAATAATGATAACACTAACAATCTGATGACAATGATGACAATAATGATAACACTAACAATCTTATGACAATAATGACAACAATGATAACACTAACAATCTGATGACAATGATGACAATAATGATAACACTAACAATCTGATGACAATAATGACAACAATGATAACACTAACAATATGATGACAATGATGACAATAATGATAACACTAACAATCTGATGACAATGATAACAATAATGATAACACTAACAATCTTATGACAATAATGACAACAATGATAACACTAACAATCTGATGACAATAATGACAACAATGATAACACTAACAATCTGATGACAATGATGACAACAATGATAACACTAACAATCTGATGACAATGATGACAACACTAATAATCTGATGACAATGATGACAATAATGATAACACTAACATTCTGATGACAATTATGACAACAATGATAACACTAACAATCTGTTGACAATGATGACAATTATGATAACACTAGCAATCTGATGACAATGATGATAATTATGATAACACTAACAATCTGATGACAATTATGACAACACTAACAATCTGATGACAATTATGACAACAATGATAACACTAACAATCTGATGACAATTATGACAACAATGATAACACTAACAATCTGATGACAATGATGACAATAATGATAACACTAACAATCTGATGACAATTATGACAACACTAACAATCTGATGACAATGATGACAATAATGATAACACTAACAATCTGATGACAATGATGACAATAATGATAACACTAACAATCTGATGACAAATATGACAATAATGATAACACTAACAATCTTATGACAATAATGACAACAATGATAACACTAACAATCTGATGACAATGATGACAATAATGATAACACGAACAATCTGATGACAATGATGACAATAATGATAACACTAACAAACTGATGACAATAATGACAACAATGATAACACTAACAATATGATGACAATGATGACAATAATGATAACACTAACAATCTGATGACAATGATGACAGTTATGATAACACTAATAATCTGATGACAATGATGACAACAATGATAACACTAACAATCTGATGACAATAATGACAACAATGATAACACTAACAATCTGATGACAATGATGACAACAATGATAACACTAACAATCTGATGACAATGATGACAACACTAATAATCTGATGACAATGATGACAATAATGATAACACTAACATTCTGATGACAATTATGACAACAATGATAACACTAACAATCTGTTGACAATGATGACAATAATGATAACACTAACAATCTGATGACAATGATAACACTAACAATCTGTTGACAATGATGACAATTATGATAACACTAACAATCTGATGACAATGATGATAATTATGATAACACTAACAATCTGATGACAATGATGACAACACTAACAATCTGATGACAATGATGACAATAATGATAACACTAACAATCTGATGACAATGATGACAATAATGATAACACTAACAATCTGATGACAATGATGACAATAATGATAACACTAACAATCTTATGACAATAATGACAACAATGATAACACTAACAATCTGATGACAATGATGACAATAATGATAACACTAACAATCTGATGACAATAATGACAACAATGATAACACTAACAATCTGATGACAATGATGACAACAATGATAACACTAACAATCTGATGACAATGATGACAATAATGATAACACTAACAATCTGATGACAATGATGACAACACTAACAATCTGATGACAATGATGACAATAATGATAACACTAACAATCTGATGACAATGATGACAATAATGATAACACTAACAATCTGATGACAATGATGACAATAATGATAACACTAACAATCTTATGACAATAATGACAACAATGATAACACTAACAATCTGATGACAATGATGACAATAATGATAACACTAACAATCTGATGACAATAATGACAACAATGATAACACTAACAATATGATGACAATGATGACAATAATGATAACACTAACAATCTGATGACAATGATAACAATAATGATAACACTAACAATCTTATGACAATAATGACAACAATGATAACACTAACAATCTGATGACAATAATGACAACAATGATAACACTAACAATCTGATGACAATGATGACAACAATGATAACACTAACAATCTGATGACAATGATGACAACACTAATAATCTGATGACAATGATGACAATAATGATAACACTAACATTCTGATGACAATTATGACAACAATGATAACACTAACAATCTGTTGACAATGATGACAATTATGATAACACTAGCAATCTGATGACAATGATGATAATTATGATAACACTAACAATCTGATGACAATTATGACAACACTAACAATCTGATGACAATTATGACAACAATGATAACACTAACAATCTGATGACAATGATGACAACAATGATAACACTAACAATCTGATGACAATGATGACAATAATGATAACACTAACAATCTGATGACAATTATGACAACACTAACAATCTGATGACAATAATGATAACACTAACAATCTGATGACAATGATGACAATAATGATAACACTAACAATCTGATGACAAATATGACAATAATGATAACACTAACAATCTTATGACAATAATGACAACAATGATAACACTAACAATCTGATGACAATGATGACAATAATGATAACACGAACAATCTGATGACAATGATGACAATAATGATAACACTAACAAACTGATGACAATAATGACAACAATGATAACACTAACAATATGATGACAATGATGACAATAATGATAACACTAACAATCTGATGACAATGATGACAGTTATGATAACACTAATAATCTGATGACAATGATGACAACAATGATAACACTAACAATCTGATGACAATAATGACAACAATGATAACACTAACAATCTGATGACAATGATGACAACAATGATAACACTAACAATCTGATGACAATGATGACAACACTAATAATCTGATGACAATGATGACAATAATGATAACACTAACATTCTGATGACAATTATGACAACAATGATAACACTAACAATCTGTTGACAGTGATGACAATTATGATAACACTAGCAATCTGATGACAATGATGATAATTATGATAACACTAACAATCTGATGACAATTATGACAACACTAACAATCTGATGACAATTATGACAACAATGATAACACTAACAATCTGATGACAATGATGACAATAATGATAACACTAACAATCTGATGACAATTATGACAACACTAACAATCTGATGACAATGATGACAATAATGATAACACTAACAATCTGATGACAATGATGACAATAATGATAACACTAACAATCTGATGACAATGATGACAATAATGATAACACTAACAATCTTATGACAATAATGACAACAATGATAACACTAACAATCTGATGACAATGATGACAATAATGATAACACTAACAATCTGATGACAATGATGACAATAATGATAACA
The DNA here is from genome assembly GCF_041734735.1 of Babylonia areolata. Taxonomy (NCBI): domain Eukaryota; kingdom Metazoa; phylum Mollusca; class Gastropoda; order Neogastropoda; family Buccinidae; genus Babylonia; species Babylonia areolata. The sequence goes on along the minus strand of NC_134904.1, from coordinate 15,612,812 downwards.
CTAACAAACTGATGACAATAACGACAACAATGATAACACTAACAATATGATGACAATGATGACAATAATGATAACACTAACAATCTGATGACAATGATGACAGTTATGATAACACTAATAATCTTATGACAATGATGACAACAATGATAACACTAACAATCTGATGACAATAATGACAACAATGATAACACTAACAATCTGATGACAATGATGACAATTATGATAACACTAACAATCTGATGGTGGATGTCAGGTCTTCACATAATTACAATGATATCAACGACACTACTAATGTTTTGTTGACAGACAAGACTTGGTCAGGTCTACAAATAATGATAATAAAAAAACAACAACAACAAAAACAAGATCAGCAAAAAAACAACAGAAACCAATATCATTTTAAAGTACACTCTGCAAGCAAATGACACACTGATGGAACACACTGTCTCAACAATGTTCCTCTGTGACACTGAAACCTGATGTGTGAACGACACTGACCTTTCTTGCCCTTGACCTTGCTGCCTGCTCCCTGCTTGACCTCCAAAGCCCCCAGAGACAACAGCAGTTTTTCAGCCACCTACAACATGACAACCATCACGTCAGTACAATGTTTACTTCTCATCTTCTTCTTCTGCGTTCACTCGTATGCACACGAGTGGGCTTTTACGTGTATGACCGTTTTTACCCCGCCATGTAGGCAGCCATACTCCGTTTTCGGGGGTGTGCATGCTGGGTATGTTCTTCTTTCCATAACCCACCGAACGCTGACACGGATTACAGGATCTTTAACATGCGTATTTGATCTTCTACTTGCATATACACACACGAAGGGGGTTCAGGCACTAGCAGGTCTGCTAGTATGTTGACCTGGGAGATCGTAAAAATCTCCACCCTTTACCCACCAGGCGCCGTCACCGTGATTCGAACCCGGGACCCTCAGATTGACAGTCCAACGCTTTAACCACTCTGCTATTGCACCCGTCCAGTACAATGTTTACAACATGACAACCATCACGTCAGCACAATGTTTACAACATGACGACCACCACATCAGTACAGTGTTTACAACATGACGACCACCACGTCAGTACAGTGTTTACAACACGACGACCATCACGTCAGTACGATGTTTACAACATGACAACCATCATGTCAGTACAATGTTTACAACATGACAACCATCACGTCCACCACGTCAGTACGATGTTTACAACATGACAACCATCATGTCAGTACAATGTTTACAACATGATGACAATGTTTACAACATGACGACCATCACGTCAGTACAATGTTTACAACATGACGACCATCACGTCAGTACAATGTTTACAACATGACAACCATCACGTCCACCACGTCAGTACAATGTTTACAACATGACGACCATCACGTCAGTACAATGTTTACAACATGATGACAATGTTTACAACATGACGACATCACGTCAGTACAATGTTTACAACATGACGACCATCACGTCAGTACAATGTTTACAACATGACAACCATCACGTCCACCACGTCAGTACAATGTTTACAACACGACGACCATCACGTCAGTACGATGTTTACAACATGACAACCATCATGTCAGTACAATGTTTACAACATGATGACAATGTTTACAACATGACGACCATCACGTCAGTACAATGTTTACAACATGACGACCATCATGTCAGTACAATGTTTACAACATGACGACCATCACGTCAGTACAATGTTTACAACATGACGACCATCACGTCAGTACAATGTTTACAACATGACAACCATCACGTCAGTACAATGTTTACAACATGACGACCATCACGTCCACCACGTCAGTACAGCGTAACATGACAACCACCACCTTCATGGTGCTGGTAAAAATGGTCTTACACGTAAAAGCCCAATCGAGTATATGAGTGAACGTGGTGGGTGTTGCAGCTAACGAATAAAGAAGAAGAAGGAGAAAAAGGAGAAGAAGATAAAGAAGAAGAAGAAGAAGAACTGGTTGGGAGGAAGAGGAGGCGACCCACCTGTATCTGGGCACAGTCAGGAGGGGTGGGAAAGGGGAAGTTGACCACTTTGCTGATGCCCATTGCCTGTCCCAACACACAACCACGTTTTTCACTTCATTTTCGCTTTCTCAAGGCGGCGTCACCGCATTCTGACAAATCCAAACATAATAATAATAATAATAATAATAATGGATACTTATATAGCACACTATCCAGAATAATAATAATGGATACTTATATAGCACACTATCCAGAAATCTGCTCTAGGTGCTGTACAAAAACACTTTTGTTAACATAAAACATTACATCAATGTTACATACACACACACACCAAAATGTGACTACACACACACACACTCACACACACACTACATACATACATTTTAACAAACATGTGTATCTAACAGCTACCCTAACACATACGCACACATAGGCAGGCACAAACTTACATAAACACACGCACACACAATACACATTCATATACATGCATGTAGTTATGTACACATACATATGTATACACACATAGTCAAGCACAGCTAACGCAAAGGAAGTGGACCTGCCACAATTGAAACATGCTACACCACAACTGATAGACAGGCACTTGACCAGCAATGTAACCCAACATGCTTTAAAGATAAGATAAGATAAGATAAGAATAACTTTATTATCTCCAACTGGAGAAATTTGGTCAGGTGCATTATCACAACATAGACAAGTAAACAAATATGGGGACCATAACTGTAAAAGTCAACAACAGCTTTTACGAATATTATGAAGATACAAATGTAAAAAATATCACATACACCGTTTCATACATACATCCACACACTGCAGGTAATAACTAGTATTCTTAATGTAAAAACAGAAAGAATTAAGAAACATTATTTGAATATAATTATAAACATAGCCTACTATACTGCACATTGATTATAATAGACAGATAAGATAAGAATAAAGATAAATTGTGGAAAAACCACAACCAGATAATCAGCCCCCCCCCCCCCGCCGCCACCCCTACCCACCCCACACACGCGGATTACTTGATTAAACAAGAGTAATAAACGTGTGTTCTCAAATAAAAGCATTTCACATATTCGCTTTTAAAAAACACTGCAATTGATTATTACATCGTAATTATTAAACAGAAATATATTTAGAATATGGACATTAGCATTAGACATATGTCAGGCCTGGAGCGCTTGCACACATATATCTATGTAGCTACCAGAGTGGATTTCTTCCACAGAAGTTTGCCAAAGGACAAGACTTGTGTGTTGCCGAGGGTTCCTTTTATGTCCGTCATGTGCCTGCTGCACACAGGACCTTGCTTTATCGACTTATTCTACGCTCAGTTTGGTTTTCCAGACAAACTCGGGGAGACAGGGCAAGACTGGGGTTCGAACCCAGAACCTCATGGACACTGTACTGGCAGACAAGCCCTGATGCTGAACAATGTACCTTCCAATGTTTCCACATTAACTTCATCATCCCTTGGAGGGGGATTCAAAGCCTTGAACATGTTCCTCATGAGTTTAGTTTTTTTTTAGTTTTAGTAGCTCAAGGAGGCGTCACTGCGTTCGGACAAATCCATATACGCTACACCACATCTGCCAAGTAGATGCCTGACCAGCAATGTAACCCAACGCGCTTAGTCAGGCCTTGAGACAAACGATCGTGCATCGACCGGGTCCTCATGAATAAAGTGACAGAAAATACGAAAAAAAAACCCAACTTAGCCGTATGCAGAGCACAGGATCAGGAGTCAAGATGACTGCTTGAAAAGAGGACGCTAGTCAGGGATGCAAATGGGAGGTTATCTACTTCAGGAGGTTATCCACCGTAGCTGCTTTCGTTTTCTCCGCATAGACGGTAGTAATTTGCACAGGACAGGAATCAGACCCCTGCCGGAGTCTGCACAAGTGGGTCACAGTTAAGTATGTGTAATTAAATCAAGATTTCTAGGTGTCTACAAGCGACGAACTGACCTTCATCTGAAGAACCAGGTCATCCACCGGGCGACGGCTCATCTCCGGCTGGGTGTGCTCCTCAAAGTGGTTCTTGTACATCGCTGAGGAGTACAGCCTGCAGCACAACAACTAATCTATCAATCAAATCAAATCAAACCAAAAAGTATTTTATTAATCAACATGGAAATTCATTTGTGCAGTCACGGCTCGTTATAAACGCATATATCATATGGTAAGGCACAGCATAAAAAGAGATTAAATTTAGTCAAACAAGCCACACTCACACACACACACACACACAGAGTTAAAAGAATATGAACTGTTGCACATATATGTGTACCACATAAACACATTTAACAAACAAATCCTTATATATCTCAGTAAAATGCACACACACACACAAACACACACAGTTAAAATAATATAAACTGTTGTACCTATATGCGTACAATAAATGTATCCAGCAAATAAATCCATACGTCTCAATAAAATGTACACACCTACTAACACACACACACACAAACACATATCACGCCAATAAATTCAGATAAAATCTATGTAATCTGAAAGTCACTCACATGCACTCACCATGCCACTGTCTTTATTCACAGTTCCCATATGGAGGGATGGCCTAGAGGTAACATGTCCGCCTAGGAAGAGAGAGAATCTGAGCTTGCTGGTTTGAATCATGGCTCAGCTGCCGATATTTTCTCCCCCTCCACTAGACACTGAGTGGTGGTCTGCATGCTAGTCATTCAGATGAGACGATTAACCGAGGTCCCATGTGCAGCATGCACTTAGCGCACGTAAAAGAACCCACGGCAACAAAAGGGTTGTTCCTGGCAAAATTCTGTAGAAAAATCCACTTCAATATGAAAAACAAATAAAACTGCACGCAGGAAAAAAAAAAGAAAAAGAAAAAAAAAGGTTGGCACTGTAGTGTAGCGACGTGCTCTCCCTGGGGAGAGCAGCCTGAATTTCACACAGAGAAATCTGTTGTGATAAAAAGAAATACAAACACAAACACAGTACATTCCGCGTCACTGTCATACTTCACACTACATGTGGCGACTCGGGAGTGTGGGGCATGGGAGTGATGCCACACAAACTGTGCAGACGATGGAGCAAGCAACAAAGACAAAAATAAGGAAGAAGAAGGTAAATCAAAAAACAAAAAAATACAAAGAAGAAAGAACGTGCTGGGACTGACCGGTAACACTTGCCAGGGCCGACACGCCCTGCTCTTCCCGTGCGCTGACTGGCTGACGCTTTGGACGTCCAGGTGATCTTGAATGTGGACACGCCCGTCACTTTGTCGTAAAATTTGGTTTTTGTCTGCACAGCACATTCACACATCATAGACTGACATAGGCTTACAGCTAGGGCCAACAGCAAAGTGAGAGCTGTATGATCAACGGTTTCTCCACTGCAATGGGAAGTCATTCACAGCTTAGTTTTTTTTGTGAAGGGCTATGACCCTAAAACAAGGAGGCAAAATTGCACTGGCTCTTAGTGCTGCTGCCTTGGGGGCTAGTTGGCCTTCGGGGACATTCCCAGTGCTGACTGTCCTAAAACCCTCTTGGTCAAGAGAGTGGGGATGTAACCTGGCCAAGACATTGTCCACAATAGTCAAATTCTAGCCCAGATAGTGGGGACAGCAGCTGCCTCCTCTGCTGTTCTGATAGTCATAGCCAGACATGAGTGACAGTCATATATATTCACACCATTGTCTCTGTCACACCACAAACCCTGTTGACCTCTCTTACAGACACACACACACAGACACAGAAGGACACGCCCACGCACTGACACACACAAGGACACGCTCACACATTGACAGACACAAGGACACGCTCACACACACAAGGACATGCACACACACTGACACACACAAAAGGACACACCCATACACTGACACACACAAAGAACACACCCACACAATGACACACACACAAGAACACACACCTACATACACTAAAGGACACGCCCACACACCGACACACAAGGACACACCCACACATTGACACACATCCAAGGGCACTTACCTACATACACGAAAGGACACACCCACACACTGACACACAAGGACATGCCCACACACCGACACACACAAGGACATGCCCATATACTTACACACACACACAAGGACATGCCCACACACCGACACACAAGGACACACCCACACAGAAAGACACGCCCACCTTCCCAGTGTCCACCACATAGGTGATGTTGGGGATGGTCAGGGAGGTCTCGGCCACGTTGGTGGCCACCACACACAGCCGGCAGCCCGGGGGCGGAGCCTCAAACACCTGCACACAGGTAAGGATACGGATACGGGTACAGATATTTCATTCATTAGGCCATAGCCCCTAAAAGGGGAACACGCACAAACAACATCTGTTGCGTCGCATTTGTTTGAACAGACACAAAGAAAAAACAAAACATGAGATAAACATTTATGACAGCAAAACATGTTATGAAGCTGCAGTTTCTCCTAAATTCAAATGCTTTGTGCAAGAAGATGGGACTAAATTCCACACATCATTTTGTCGTTTTGAAGACATCGATAAACTCAACTTGAATGTACAAGGGTGTCCATAATATTCTGATGGAATATATATTTTTCTCTTATCTCTTCAAGAGCTGGACAGCTCAGCACAAAAAGTACTTTATCTCCTTTTCTGTTACGCACACAGGTAAGGTCACAGGTGAGAAGTTAGTTATGATGATGGCGATATGGATACTTATACGATATGGACAGCGTCTATCCTCTGTCATAGACCAAACTGTAAGTACTTTACAGTGTGTATGTGTGTGTGTGTGTGTGTGTGTGTGTGTGTGTGTGTGTGCGTGCATGCACGCATGTCATTTTTAGTAATCTATACCCTTTTTTGTTGGATGTTTTCATTTGTTAATATTGTTGTGCAATACCCTATTGTCTTAACATGAGTATGTGTGTGGGGGGGGTTAGTATATCGTCAGCTATTGGGAATTCTCATTTGACTCGTTTTAATCTCTTCTTATGTTGCGCATGATTTTATGCCAGTGTTTACAACGAGCCTGTGATTGCACAACTTAATTTCCATGTGGATTAATAAAGTGTTTTTGATTGATTGATTGATTGAAACACGAAATCATTTGCACAGCATGCTTCCTACCTAAGTAGAGCTGACCGACAACTGCCACTGAGCACTCATCGTTCCTTTCCTGTGTCATTCAACCAGGTTTCAGTCACACACACACACACACACACACACACACACACACACACACACACAGGGACATGCAACATTTTAAGTATGTGCCAGTGTTGTTTATTTACCCCGCCATGTAGGCAGCCAAACTCTTGTTTCCAGGTGTGTGCATGCTGGGTATGTTCTTGTTTCCATAACCCACCCAACACTGGTAACGACTGCAGGATCCCTAACATGCATATTTGATCTTCTGTGTGCGTATACACGCTGACAGACATTACAAAATGAGAGAAAGAGAGAAGGGCTACACACAAGAAAATGTATAAATTATATAATAAAAGTTCATATAAACACACACACACACACACATGCATACACATGCAGAGGAACAAACTATATACTCACTTTGCTCTGTTTGTGGGACGAAAGCAGAGAGTAAAGAGGCAAAACCCACAGAGGTTCTTTCGTCACAACATCCATGCCTTGATCAGCAATCTGTGAACACCACGACCACAATCCTCAACATCAGATGTCCAAAATCAAGCACCTCATCTACTTTCACGGACACAAGCAAACAGACAAATAAATCTTCAATCAATCATTAAAGCATAATTGATTGATTGATTGATGTGGATACTTCTATAGCGCCTATCCTCGGTCAGAGACCAAGCTCTAAGCGCTTTACATACACGGGGACATTTGCACCACAGGCTGCCTACCTGGCTAGAGCTGAATGACGGCTGCCACTGAGCGCTCACAAACTCAAACATGCAGAGACAGTTTAGTGTGCACAATATCTAATTTGTTTGTTTTTTTCAAATTCCAACAGAGTGACACAGGCAGACATACAGACAAGGCACAGCCTCCTTGCAAATCTCTTTCTCTTCTTTCACACATGGATAAGGTAATACTCACTCATTTATTTGCATATGTTTGCACATGCAAGCACACACGCACACACACGCGTGCGCACACACAGTGTCTTCCAAATCTCTTTCTCTTCTGTTTCTCTGTCACACATAGATACCGTAAGACTCATTCGCATACGCATGCACGCACAAACACACACACGCAAACAGATAAACAGTGGCTTTTGCAAACACACACACCCACACCTACACCCACCCACCCACATACAGACACACCCACACCCACGCAGATCCACACACCTACACTCACACACACACACACAACAACAAACACACATACGCTTAATATGCTCATGTTTATGTTTCAATGTTTCTTATAAACTTTAAGGTTTTATGACAATAAAAAGTATTCTATTCTATTCTACACACACAACCCTCCTCCGCACCCGCCCCCCCCACACACACCGTTCTCCACCCCCCACCCCACCTCTCCCCACACACACACAGAGGTAATGACAACAACAACAAAGAGGACTAAGGGCTCACCTGAACCGCGTCCTCGTCGAGGTCGAAGTCATCGATGTCGGCCGTGTCCACGTTGGCTGCGTCCTTCCTCATCTCCTCCACATCGTCCTCCACTGGGGCTGACGAGTACCTGTCATGCACACCATGCACACCTGTCAGGTGTCTGGGTCGGCGTCCT
>NC_134904.1:15481574-15599074 GCF_041734735.1 Babylonia areolata | reverse complement strand
TGGGGTTGTAAGGAGGAGGGAGGGTGGGGGAGACATTCACCTTCCTGAAAGCTGCAGCCAGGTAGTCCTCCTCTGTTCTGGCCGCAAAGTGCACATGCACCGGGAACTGGCGAGCTGCTACCTGTGGACACAGCAGTTTGTACAGTGCACACGTTCTGAACACTGATGGTTATGTGATGCACATGAACCAGGATTTGGCTAGCTGCCATCTGTGAAACAGCAGCAAAGTGTACACATGGTGCACACTGATCATTGTATAGGGCACACGCACTGAGGAAGAACAGCTGCACTAAGAACTGAGTAGCTGACACCTGTGGAAACATCAGCAAAGTGTACAGACACTGAACACTGATCATTGTATAGTGCACATGCACTGAGGAAGAACAGCTGCACTAAGAACTGAGTAGCTGCCACCGGTGGAAAAAGCAGCAAAGGGTACACATACTGGAAACCAATGACTAAAAATCAGCTAGCGTCTTCACTGCATGTCAAGAACACAGTTCATCACTGCTTGTCAGTCTGCTCATGGTGTTTCACTGTACAAACTTAACCCTGTCGGACAAAAGGACTGTCTCTGCAAGGGTGGAACAATCATTCTGTGACTGAACAATGACAGGTTCAGCATCAACAAGATCCAAGACTGGTTTATTGTCTGTACAGAAGTACAGAAATCCACTGTTCAAAATGTGCACAAAAAACCCCCCAACTATAACACAAATAAACTGAAACTGAGTAAGTTGAGAAAGTATGTAAATTAAATCGTATCATTCTATATCATTCTGTCTCACATGCACGCACATACACACACACGCACACACACACACACGCGCGCGCGCGCGCACACACATGCACACACACACACACACACACACAGACACAGATTCTTCACCTCCTGTCTCTGACCCACAAACAGCGCAACTCACATCAATATCGGCCGGTCTGGTGCGGAACAGGCGAGGGTTTTGTAAAAAACCAACTTTGTCCAGTGTGGCCGACATGATGACCAGCTTGAGTGGAGGTAGTTCTCTCTGTCAGAACAACCACATCACGCTATTGAAAAGTTCTTTCTGTTCACACAAACACACTGTGTTGAAGCTTCAGTTCCTTCTGTTCACACACACACACACTGTGTTGATGCTTGAGTTACTTCTGTTCACACACACACACACTGTGTTGATGCTTGAGTTACTTCTGTTCACACACACACACACAAAATTAGAATAGAATAGAATATGTCTTTATTACCAAGTGTACCAGGGTCACAAGGAATACTGGGGGGGATAGTATATAACAAGATACGAACATAAATCGAAAATCATACACAAACACAGATACAGTAGAAATTAGGATACAAACAAGGTTATTATGAAGGTTGAGTTGTTTCTGTCAGTACATCACACACACACACACACACACACACACACACACACACACACACACACACAGAGTGTTATGAAGCTTGAGTGGAGACAGTTCTTTCCATCAGTACCAGATTCAGGATTTGATTAACCTGTGGTTCCTGCTGGGGCGTGGAGAATTACAGAAAACAACATACTCAAAAACACAACTGGACAAATTTACCGTAACGTAAGCATCAAAGGTAGAATAAAAAAACAAAATGTTAACATTCTTTTATATATGAAAGAGTCCTAAGGTATGGAGGATTTCAGAAAACAACATACTCAAGAACACAAATAGATAAATTTACCATAATGTGTGCATCAAAGCTAAAATATGCGTTAACATTCTTTCATATGTATGAAAATGGCCTGTGCGATATTACAATTTTGATTCATTTGAGGAGTCTTAATAGTACCCATTTGTCTGCAGAAAACAAGCTTTAAAATGTGAATACAGACTATTTATCAGGTAAAAATCTCTTATGAACATGGAAAAAAGTGGGGCAGTACTTTATGAATTAACTGATCACCTACAGTATTCATATCAAATTTTCTACAAATATGGCTGTCTCTTGGAATTCCATTTATCTGCCCTGATTCAGTTGGTAAACAGTGATCATTACAATTATCATGAACTCGGTACAGTGATCATTACAGTAATTATGAACTTCGTACAATCAATGACATCTTTGCAAAACACAGATAAAATCAATACACTGGGGTGGCCACCTTAACCCTTTCGCTGCCAGGAAAATAAGATTTAAGTGAAATCTATTTGCCAGGGTTTTTTCACAAAAAACGGGTATAAATTTTCAAAAAATTCTGTGCTCTTTGTTATTGGAGAAAGACCCATAAAAGTATATATTTTCTGAAAGGTAAATGAATAAAGAATACAAAACACACGCTGTTTTCCCATTTTATATATTTTTAGTGACATGCTGTTGTTTTGAAATCAGTGTTTTGTTTTTTGTCACATTTTCAACTTGTTCATTACAAACATTAGTCAGGTAATTTGCACAAAAACATCATATTTTCTGGACAAATGGATATCTGCAAACACAAAATCATACAAGAACAACCACAATATATATATATTTTTTTAAGAGATAGATACACAATACATTGTGACTTCTCCAAGTGATAAGATGGATGTGAGGCCACGCCCCCTCAGTCTCCACCCCCCCCTCCTCCTCACCCCTCTCACACGGTCACTTGATTCAGTTCTCATCAGACCGCGTTGGCTGCGTGCCAAGAATATCGCTCTGCTGCTAATTCGGTCATCTGTCGTCTGCTAACATCTGTACAGCTGGCATCACTCACTGACAGTCGCATCTTGGCCACTCTCTTGATTACTCCCTTTATTTTCTATCAGATCGTCCTGTAAATGTTCATCTCTATCTTCTCCTTCGAATTTACGCTTCAATTCTTTCTGAGCATCAGCTAAAGAAGGAAATCATGGTTGATTTAGTTCGTCACGATCGCATGTCTTGAGCACGGCGTCAGTCCGACATTTTGTTGAGCGAGCAAGGAGAGAAGTCAGGCAAACACTTGGACAGTGACCCAACCAAAACGTTCAAATAAAGGACTGCTTCATGACGTAGATGGGGTTTCTAGCTATGAATAGAATCTAGAGAGATTCCCCAGGCTAAAGCTACCACTATTTTTGCCAAGGAAGTGAATGCAAACCAGGGAAAAGTCAGAATATTTCGATGACGAGTTATCTCGTCATGCAGGCAGCGAAGCATACATGCTTGCCATGACGAGTTATCTCGTCATGCAGGCAGCCTAGGGGTTAACAACTGGCAGCTTTGTCACTGATGCAGCTGTCATTTTGTTGTTGCTGCAGTACGGTAATCTTCTGTCGTATTTCTTTCTGTTGGTTGGTTGGTTGTTGTTTCTTTACAACTCTTGTTGCAGCAATGGTATTGTTGCTGTTTCTGTTAGCATTTTTCACTCTCTTATACACACAGACACACAAACACACACACAGACACACAACACAGACACATACATGCACACACCCAGACACACACACACACACATACAACCTCCCCCCCTCCTCCCCACAAACACACACAGAGGACAACCACACAGTACCTTGATGCGATAGGGAGCGATGCGAGAGAGAAGCCCGATGAGGATGTCGGTGAAGACACTGCGTTCGTGCGCCTCGTCCAGAATGATGACGCTGTACTTGGACAGCACAAAGTCCTGCACACACAGACACACACCTTCCACTTTCCCTTGTCAAGGACTAATTGTTCATATATATATATATATATATATATATATATATATATATATATATATATATATATATATATATATATAAAACTTATTCTAAAGCTTCTGTCAAGACTGACACTTATGCAAAACACAAGAGGCAATCATAACGCTGACCTGTACGCAGTACACAAGAAAAGCACACGCTTAGAACACAGGGACAATCATGAAGATGAAATAACACACAACAGCATAATGATATGCAGCGCTCTGCACGGTTTCCATGACAGCAGCGTAACATCACTGCTCAGTCTGAAACGATGCGGTCTGTTCACGACACAGGATTGCAACATCAATGTCAGTTCAGTCAGTCAAAATACACGGTCTCCATAACAGCAGCAGTTCAGTTAGTGTCCAGGGTCTCCATGGTAACCAGGTAGTGTGCGATGTGTGCATTACCTGCTGTATTTCCCGCAGCAACACACCGTCGGTCATGAACTTGATGCGAGTGTCGGGGGTCACGTTGCCCTCATAGCGGATCTGGTATGACACCTCCCTGAAACAGACATGGTACAGATTGCATGGCTTTAGGACATTGCCCTGTAACACACATGGTACAGAGTTTAGGACATTGCCCTATAACAACCATGGTACGGACTTTAGGACATTGCCCAGTAACACACATTGTGCAGAGTTTAGGACACTGCCCTGCAACACACATGGTACGGACTTTAGGACATTGCCCTGCAACACACATGGTACGGACTTCAGGACATTGCCCTGTAACACACATGGTACAGAGTTTAGGACACTGCCCTTAACAGACATGGTGCAGAGTTTAGGACATTGCCCTGTAACAGACATGGTACAGAGTTCAGGACATTGCCCTGTAACACACATGGTACAGACTTTAGGACATTGCCCTGTAACAGACATGGTACAGACTTTAGGACATTGCCCTGTAACATACATGGTACAGAGTTTAGGACATTGCCCTGTAACACACATGGTACAGAGTTTAGGACATTGCCCTGTAACACACATGGCACAGAGTTCAGGACACTGCCTTGTAACACACATGGTACAGAGTTTAGGACATTGCCCTGTAACAGACACGGTACAGAGTTTAGGACACTGCCCTGTAACATACATGGTACAGAGTTTAGGACATTGCCCTGTAACAACCATGGTACAGAGTTCAGGACATTGCCCTGTAACAACCATGGTACAGAGTTTAGGACATTGCCCTGTAACATACATGGTACAGAGTTCAGGACATTGCCTTGTAACATACATGATACAGAGTTCAGGACACTGCCTTGTAACACACATGGTACAGAGTTCAGGACACTGCCTTGTAACACACATGGTACAGAGTTCAGGACACTGCCTTGTAACACACATGGTACAGAGTTCAGGACACTGCCCTGTAACAACCATGGTACAGAGTTTAGGACATTGCCCTGTAACACACATGGTACAGAGTTCAGGACATTGCCTTGTAACACACATGGTACAGAGTTTAGGACACTGCCCTTAACAGACATGGTGCAGAGTTTAGGACATTGCCCTGTGACAGACATGGTACAGAGTTCAGGACATTGCCCTGTAACACACATGGTACAGACTTTAGGACATTGCCCTTTAACAGACATGGTACAGACTTTAGGACATTGCCCTGTAACATACATGGTACAGAGTTTAGGACATTGCCCTGTAACACACATGGTACAGAGTTTAGGACATTGCCCTGTAACACACATGGCACAGAGTTCAGGACACTGCCTTGTAACACACATGGTACAGAGTTTAGGACATTGCCCTGTAACAGACACGGTACATAGTTTAGGACATTGCCCTGTAACATACATGGTACAGAGTTTAGGACATTGCCCTGTAACAACCATGGTACAGAGTTCAGGACACTGCCTTGTAACATACATGGTACAGAGTTCAGGACATTGCCCTGTAACACACATGGTACAGAGTTTAGGACATTGCCCTGTAACAGACACGGTACAGAGTTTAGGACACTGCCCTGTAACATACATGGTACAGAGTTTAGGACATTGCCCTGTAACAACCATGGTACAGAGTTCAGGACATTGCCCTGTAACAACCATGGTACAGAGTTTAGGACATTGCCCTGTAACATACATGGTACAGAGTTCAGGACATTGCCTTGTAACACACATGATACAGAGTTCAGGACACTGCCTTGTAACACACATGGTACAGAGTTCAGGACACTGCCTTGTAACACACATGGTACAGAGTTCAGGACACTGCCCTGTAACAACCATGGTACAGAGTTCAGGACATTGCCCTGTAACACACATGGTACAGAGTTCAGGACATTGCCTTGTAACACACATGGTACAGAGTTCAGGACATTGCCCTGTAACAACCATGGTACAGAGTTTAGGACATTGCCCTGTAACATACATGGTACAGAGTTTAGGACATTGCCCTGTAACAACCATGGTACAGAGTTCAGGACATTGCCCTGTAACAACCATGGTACAGAGTTTAGGACATTGCCCTGTAACATACATGGTACAGAGTTCAGGACATTGCCTTGTAACACACATGATACAGAGTTCAGGACATTGCCCTGTAACACACATGGTACAGAGCTCAGGACACTGCCTTGTAACACACATGATACAGAGTTCAGGACATTGCCCTGTAACACACATGGTACAGAGTTCAGGACACTGCCCATAACACACATGGTACAGAGTTCAGGACATTGTCCTGTAACAACCATGGTACAGAGTTCAGGACATTGCCCTGTAACACACATGGTACAGAGTTCAGGACATTGTCCTGTAACAACCATGGTACAGAGTTCAGGACATTACCCTGTAACAACCATGGTACAGAGTTCAGGACATTGTCCTGTAACAACCATGGTACAGAGTTCAGGACATTGTCCTGTAACAACCATGGTACAGAGTTCAGGACACTGCCCTGTAACACACATGGTACAGAGTTCAGGACATTGTCCTGTAACAACCATGGTACAGAGTTCAGGACATTGTCCTGTAACAACCATGGTACAGAGTTCAGGACATTGCCCTGTAACACACATGGTACAGAGTTCAGGACATTGTCCTGTAACAACCATGGTACAGAGTTCAGGGCATTGCCCTGTAACAGACATGGTACAGAGTTCAGGACACTGCCTTGTAACAGACATCTCATTCTCCCTCATCACCCACCTGCTGCTGAGGTTCAATTCTTCGGCCACCCGCCGGGCCATGCTGATGGCTGCCACACGACGCGGCTCTGTCACCCCGATCAGGCCTCCCCCACTGCACACACACACATACACACAAACACACACACATACACACACACATACACACACACACACATACATACACACACACATACATACACACACACACACACATATACACACACACACACATATACACACACACACATATACACACACACACATACACACACATACACACACACACACACACACACACACACACACGCACACACACATACACACACACACACACACACACACACATACATACACATACACACACACACACATACACACACACACATTAAATCACACACAAAATATACAATTAAATCACAAACATTACACACTCATGAAATCAAACACAAAACACATGTAGTACACATACACACATGAAATCACACACACACACACACATACACACACACAATATACACATATCTACATACAAGCACATCAAATTGCAAAAAGATTTAAAACAAACAAAAAAACCCCTGTTCACAGAAATACTTGCATTCATTCTATATTTACTTGGCACATGTTAAAATGTCATATACCTGTACCAGCATCTTTTCCAGTGCAAGAAATATTGGACTCTTCACTTTTATTGCTCATTTTTTTGTGTTTTTTTTGTTTTTGTTTTTTTTAAATAATTGCTAAATAGTCCAGTTGGGTTGCTATTATAACTTTTTTTTTCTTTTCTTTCTTTTAATATCTTGGACTTGTCACTGTTAATGTTTGACTTTTTCAAATCTGTGTTCATTAGTCCAATAGGATTGTTATAACCTTTTTTTTCTTTTAACGCCTATATGTTTTAGAGTTGGGAAGTTATTATTTCAGCCAGATTGTTGTTAATGTTGTGTTCACTTTTTCTTCTTTTTTATCCCCCCACCCCTTTTTTTTCAATTTTTTTTTTCATATCTAATATCACTTAATGTGGATAGACATTAAATGAAACTGAACACACACACACACGACATGACAAACTCACTGAGCATAACCAGCCTCGTAGAGAAACTGTGGCACCTGGGTTGTCTTTCCTGACCCAGTTTCCCCAGACACAATGGTGACGGCATTCTCGTTGATCATTTCCACAATCGCCTGCTCCTCTCCGCTGATCGGAAGCTTCAGTCTGGCAGCCTGGAAAAAGATTTTACACATCATCTTTCATTTCCTGTCCACCATGTCGTATTGTGTGTCTCTTTTTATCACAACAGATTTCTCTGTGTGAAATTCGGGCTGCTCTCCCCAGGGAGAGCGTGCCACTACACTACAGCACCATCCATTTTTTTTAGTATTTTTTCCTGCATGCAGTTTTATTTGTTTTTCCTATCGAAGCAGATTTTTCCACAGAATTTTGCCACGAACAGCTCTTTCATTGCCGTGGGTTCTTTTATGTACGCTAAGTGCATGCTGCACACAAGACTTTGGTTTATCGTCTCATCCGAATGACTAGCGTCCAGACCACCACTCAAGGTCTAGTGGAGGGGGAGAAAATATCGGCAGCTGAGCCATGATTCGAACCAGCAAGCTCAGATTCTCTCGCTTCCTAGGTGGACACCTTACCTCTAGGCCATCACTCCACATGTTTTGATTTACATCAACCTTCGTGTATTGTTCATCTTCTAACAGCTTTCACTCACTCAGTACGGCCAGTCCTCTCTTCTCCTCTACACAGACCCCTCGGATGTCCAGCGGGTGTCTGAATGACCCAACCTTTAGCTTCCGTCGTCAGAACTGTGGTATACTTTTTCAACATTCACCTCTTCAGTATAAGAGCGTTCCGCTTGCAATATTTCAATGATGGTAATTGGGATGAAACGCTGTTAACGTCATCTCTTTCACTGTTCGTATGGAGAGAGTTAAATTATAGCAAAAACAAGTGTACAATACATTACATTCACCTTGTTATACATCTGACGGTATTTATATATATAAAGACTTTTGACATTGTCTTTCATCTCCTGTCCACCATGTCTGGACTTTCATCATCCTTCAAGTAATGTCTGCGTTCTTACAGCCTGAAATTGTAGTGAAAACAAGTGTACAAATACTACAATATATTACATGTGTTATTCACCTTGTTCAACATCTGACATTATTACTATATAAAAAACAACAACAACAACAAAGGAACAAACAAAAAACAGCTTTCAGAGGAGGAGTTTGTATTATACTCCATGTTTGGTGATACATATACTTACCATGTCAAACTGATGCAAACTAGGCCTATCGGTTTGCTCTGCTTGGCCAAATTTCGCACGGCTAACAGTGAAAAGATGACCCGTCTTGCCTGGTCCGCTCTTAGCCAATCAAACGTCTCTAAAAGCTATCAGCACTGAATCATTCCTTTGGCCAAGGCCAGGGACGCCCTCACTGAGAAGGTGTGGCACCCACCATCCCAAGCATGGTTGGACCTACGGTCCACACGCTCCCCACCCGCTTCAGGTGTCAAGGACATAACAGCTTTCATCTATCATTTATTGCCCCATATTTCTGCACCATTCATTCTATCCTATAATGAAAACATGTTCATTCTACTCTACAGTGTAAACAATCACCCACACTCTGTCTCTGCCTTCAGCATGGACATGAAATGTTGTGCAGGCAATGTCTCTGTCACTCCACTGTAGTTTCTCACTTTCTGGTTACCCAAATCCTCTGCTGGCTTCTGTCTGCATCACAGCACCAAGAGTAGACTTAAGTTCAAAGACCTGATGGCTAAAAACCTTTGAGGCCAAGTTGTCCTGGGCTTGGATCTTGGTTCGGAAAAGCTTGCGTTGTTTGAGGGGGAGATCTGACTCCTGGACAGTACCTGACATGTCTGTCTTTTTTTTTCTTTTTGCAGCCCCATCATCTGCACCATTTCAGTGGCATAACTCCCACGCCACTCATTTTTTCCCATCTCCCAGGTCAACAGATGTGCAGACCTGCTAGTGCCTGAACCCCCTTCATATGTATACACACGTGGAAGATCAAATACGCACATTAACTCTCTCCATACGAACGGAGAAAGAGACGACATTAACAGCGTTTCATCCCAATTACCATCATCAAAATATTGCAAGCGGAACGCTCTTATACTGAAGAGGTGAATGTTGACAAAGAATACCACAATTCTGATGACGGAAGCTAAAGGTTGGGTCATTCAGACACCCACTGGACATCCAAGGGGTCTGTGTAGAGGAGAAGAGAGGACTGACCGTACTGAGTGAGTTAAAGATCCTGTAATTCATGTCAGTGTTCAGTGGATTATGGAAACGAGAACACACCCAGCATGCACACCCCCAACATGGCAGCGTAAATAAACAGAAGTCACACACATAAAATGTTACATGTCTGTCTAAGCATGTATATGTGCATGCCTGAAATCAGACTGAATGACACAGGAAATGAATGATGAGCGCCCAATGGCAGCTGTCAGTTGTCTCTAGCCAGGTAGGCAGCCTGTTGTGCAAATGGCCCTTTGTTTGTAAAGTACTTAGAGTTTGGTCTCCAACTGAGGTCAGGCACTACATAATTAAGAATCAATATCACAGACACTCCCCAAAACAGAGTATGACTGCCTACATGGTGGGGGTAAAAATGGTCATGCACGTAAAAGCCCACCAATGTACACAAGTGAACATGAAGTTGCAGCCCACAAACAAAGAAGAAGAAGAAAAAGATGCCTGTCATTTTGTTTTAGTCTTTTACCTGGCTGGCTACCTCAGCTCCTGGCCAGCTTGTCTGTCTGCCCCCTTACCTCAATGTCGGGCTTTCTGTAGACAGGAACATGCACAGCTGGTGTGGTCATCTGCCGCTTAGCACCCTCCTTTCCCTTACTCGCAGTGCCATTGTTGGTAGCGCCTTCCTTTGCCGTATTGACAGCAGCAGCATCCACAGACACTGAGGGAGCGTTTGGTGCTTCCTGTGAAGGGGTGCTGGTAGCACTGGACAGCGCTTCTTTCGTTTCCTGGCCAGGTGTGGAGGTGCTGGTTGGCCCAGAGCTGTCAGCCATGTCTTTTCCTCCCTCCTCCCTCTTCTCCTTTCCTCCCTCCTCTTCGCTCTCCTCGTCCGTGGAGATGTCGGATGTGTCAATGGACTCTGCCTCAGACTGCTGCTCCTCATCTTCATCGGACATCTCGGCGCTGTTGGCCTTCCGCTTCTTGTTGCTGCCGCGCACAGTGTAGACGGGCTTTTTGTCGCTGTCCTTGGTGTCGCTCAGCTTGTCCCTGAACTTCTGGGCGTGCACTTCGGCAATGCTGGTGAACAGCTTCATCTCCTCCTCTGTGGCCTGCACCCCCTGGAGCTTCTCCAGCAGCTCTGCTCGCTGAAATCACAGACATACATTTTGAGTTATGTCCAGTCCAGCTCTGCTTGATGAAATCACAGACATACACTATGAGTTATGCTCAGTCCAGCTCTGCTTGATGAAATCACACTTTCCACTATGAGTTATGTCCAGTCCAGCTCTGCTCGCTGGAATCACAGACATACACTATGAGTTACGTCAAGTCCAGCTCTGCTTGCTGAAATCACACTTTCCACTATGAGTTATGTCCAGTCCAGCTCTGCTTGCTGAAATCACAGACATACACTATGAGTTATGTCCAGTCCAGCTCTGCTCGCTGAAATCACAGACATACACTATGAGTTATGTCCAGTCCAGCTCTGCTCGCTGAAATCACAGACATACACTATGAGTTATGTCCAGTCCAGCTCTGCTCTCTGAAATCACAGACATACACAATGAGTTATGTCCAGTCCAGCTCTGCTTGCTGAAATCACAGACACAGACTATGAATTATGTCCAGTCCAGCTCTGCTCGCTGAAATCACAGACATACACTATGAGTTACGTCCAGTCCAGCTCTGCTCGCTGAAATCACAGACATACACTATGAGTAACGTCCAGTCCAGCTCTGCTTGATGAAATCACAGACATACACTATGACTATGAGTTACGTCCATACACTATGAGTTACGTCCAGTCCAGCTCTGCTCGCTGAAATCACAGACATACACTATGAGTTACGTCCAGTCCAGCTCTGCTTGATGAAATCACAGACATACACTATGAGTTACGTCCAGTCCAGCTCTGCTCACTGAAATCACAGACACAGACTATGAGTTATGTCCAGTCCAACTCTGCTCGCTGAAATCACAGACATACACTATGAGTTATGTCCAGTCCAGCTCTGCTTGATGAAATCACAGACATACACTATGAGTTATGTCCAGTCCAGCTCTGCTCGCTGAAATCACAGACATACACTATGAGTTATGTCCAGTCCAGCTCTGCTCGCTGATATCACAGACATACACTATGAGTCACGTCCAGTCCAGCTCTGCTCGCTGAAATGAGTTACGTCCATACACTATGAGTTACGTCCAGTCCAGCTCTGCTTGATGAAATCACAGACACACTTTATGAGTTATGCACAGTCTGACAACTCTGTTCCCTGAAATGCAGATACACGCTATGAGTTAAGTTTAGTATGAAAACTGCTTGCTGAAATAAGACACACACTTTATCAGTTATGTTGAACATCTCTGCTCGCTGAAATCACAGACACACTTTATGAGTTATTTTCAGTACAACAACTCTGTTCGCTGAAATCAGACATACTTTGTGAGTCATTTTCAGTGCAACAACTCTGCTCTATGAAATCACAGACACACTTAAGTTTATGCAATATGTTCTCCGCTCACTGATATAAGAAGCAAACTGTTATGTTCACATTATGTGTATGAATGTATCATTGATTTACATGCACCGTGAACTCACCTTGGCTTTCTTTTCCTTCACAGTCTTGATCTTTTCCAGCCTCTTCCTCTCTTTCTTGGTCAGCTTGCGCACCTTGGGCGTCCCCTCCTCCTCCACCTTCTCCTTCTTGCGTTTCCTGCCTGGCAGCACCAGGGCATTGCTGTTGTCTGCCTCCAGCCCCGCCCCGTCACTGGCGCCACCTATCTCCACCGTCACCTGAACAAACACCATCGCTTGGGCAACGCCACCATGGTTTTTGACAACGCATAATTAGACAGCCCTGATGTTTTGAAATTTGAAACGGCAAAGACGAACTTCAAGTTCACTGAGCAGATCTCTGGGATGTTCTAAAAATATCTGAAATGAATACATAAATATTGTGAAAATCCGGTATTGGTCTTGGGAGCTTCAGTGTGATGGTAAGATTATCTGCTACAAAGAAGGGTTGTTTCCTTTGCTACTTCTTGGCCTAGAGACCTAGTTGATTATGAGTAGAGTAAAACTAAAAGGTATGCCTGTCTTTGTATGGGTACACAGCAGTGAAGATTTGACTGGAGTGCGGCATTAGATCTACAGCGACCCTCAAAAGGTGATCTGGTACCCTCAAGAATAATGGATAACGAGTCATCTAGATCCCTATGATTTTTAAAAGAATCAGAAATGTTTATCATTTCATCCAAAATGCAACTCTCACTCTGTGTGTGTGTGTGTGTGTGTGTGTGTGTGTGTGTGTGTATGTGTGTGTGTGTGAGGTCAAGATTTTATTTCATGATGGTAAATTGAATATGCAACAATTGCTTTTTACATCAAGCCATCAATGAAAAAGAAATATATATATATATATAGGAGAGAGAGGGGAGGGAGAGAGAGAGAGAGAGAGAGAGAGAGAGAGACAGACAGACAGACAGACAGACAGACAGAGACAGAGAGAGACAGAGAGAAGTGAGAGAGAGGACAAGTGGATATTATATATAAGGTGTGTGTGTGTGTGTGTGTGTGTGTGTGTGTGTGTGTGTGTTGAGTGTGTCTGTGAAAGCACTTTCTCACAAATTTCAGGAGTGGGTTAAAATAAATGCAGCTTAGAAATGGCTCTGGAACTATGACAGAACATGCCGGCATGTAGCTGTGTACAGGGTCTGGCATGAAAAATGTCAGTGAGAGAGCAGAGGTGAGGCAGAAAGAAAGAGAAGAAAAGGAAGGGAAAAGGAAACACTGCAGGTTACCTGTGGTTCATCGGATGACTTCTGGTCTGTTTTAAACTGAGCTCTGGCCTTCCAGTTGTGGCCCAGCTTCTTCTTCCCCATCACGCTAAAAACACCACACTGTGTCATTCCATTTCCGAAGTTACATATCAGTTATCACACAGTCACTGAAAACTTCACTAACTATTAACTTATTCAGTGTAATATGATATGATATTATAATATAATATAATACAATATGATATAATATGATATAATACAATAAAATATAATAAAAACAAAAATATATCCAAAAAAATATAAGAGAGACAGAGACAGAGATCACGATAAAAACATCACCAACACTGTGTTCCATTTACAATACATAATATCACACTGAAAGCATCAACAACACTTCACACTCACACACACACACACACACAAACACATGCACACACACACAATCTATTTCACTCTATTTTCCCATTGTTTGTTACATGTTTACTTATCATTATTTCATCACAATTGGAATCCACATCACAATATTTGACTGGGGTTAATATGCCCATGGATTAAAAAAAAGGGTTATGTCCCTTAGCCTTTATGGCTACTGGGTCAGTGAATTCATATATATCCAGTGTGTCTAGGGCTCAGCATTGTGAGGTGAGGCCCAATCTTCTCCTTCAACCATTCTCACCTTTCCCAACCAAATTCAGGTACCCATTCACAATTTGGTGGAGTGAGGAAATTGGAGTAAAGTGTCTTTCTTATGGGCACAGCATAAAGCCAAAGCGGGACCTCAAACCCAGAGAGAGAGAGAGAGAGGGAGAGAGAGAGGGGGGGAAGAGAGAGAGAGAGAGACTGACACTGACACATTTTTTACTGATGACAGCCAACAGTCCTTCTGTCAAGGGTGTACAAATCAGTATCATACACAAAAGATGACATCAAATGAATTCCCATATCAATCCTAATAAATCATTAAAAAAGAAAAAGTTAAACAAATAAATAACTAATTTCATGATGGAGAGAGAGAGAAACAGAGAGACAGAGAGAGAGAGAGACAGAGAGAGAAAGAGACAGAGACACAGACAGAGAGAGATTGACTGAAACTGGATCAGGATCAGGATTTGGGGTGTCGTTATAAACTTATATATACAACTTAGCCATTTTTGGCTTTTTGTGCTCCTGATGATTCTTCATTTTCAAGGACACTGAATAACCAACTGTTGTTGGGGTAATTTTTTTCATGAAGTCGTTGCCCTATATACTAACATAGGGTCTATATACTACAGTACAAAACATGATAATGCCAAAAGCATGCAAATAGAAAACACCTTCAGCCTGCCCCAAACATAGATCACCCTACCACAGCCAACACACATTCACAGACAACATGCACAACACTTTTCAAAAACATGCAATGGAAAAACACGGTATTGCATGTATGTATGAATTAAGCTTCTTAAGATAGATTGACTGGCATACAGATACTGAGATAGAGAGAGACCGAGACAGAGAGAGAGATTATGATCTGACTGTCAGAGAACTTACGAAAGAACGTTATCTTTTGTCGAATTTGGTCCTTGAATAGTAGTCCGATACTGCAATCGTTAATGCAAAAAACTGGTGTATGTGACCTTCAGTTCTTGAAACCGTTGTACTAATTCAAATCCAGCCAGTTCTACGAGATCTTGTTCTCTGCACACACGTGTGTATCTGTTTCCGGATGTGATTCTGTAATTACGTTTTTTATGCAACCGAAATCCTGTGTATCTTCCAGTATGGTAAAAGAATAATTCATCGTTTTGAACATTGTTACGATCTTTGTAACATCGTTGAAATTAATCTGATTTTAAAAGATACTTGTCATTATTAGTTAATATACTTACATGGATCGATGAGAAAGTGCTTCCAATAGAACGGAAGTAAGCGTGCATTTTTTTTACGCACCCGCAAAATGGCTGCTTTGGAAGAAGAGGATATTGTTGATGATCAGCAGTTCGAAGCCCTGCTGACATTTACTCCTGAAGTGCAAGAAGCAATAGAACAAGCAAGTTAAAAAGACATTTTTGAAAACTCGGTGGAACTGCCTTTTTTAAATTTTTGGCTGATTTTATTTTATTTTAAAATTTAAAATGTCTTTGTTTACGTCGTCTGCAAAATCTCCTTTGCACAATTGCAGTGATGCGAAACAACAATTGTTTTCCCTTTCACCTTCACAGATATGGCGATAACGTCACGTCCAGTGAACATATACATACATATATTATATACAAATATTACTTTCCCTCGGCAGCAAGTGGAAGCGACTTTTGATCTGTAAATGTAATCGGTCCAAGCCAAAGGCTAGTCTCACTAGCCAGCCCTGCACATGCGTGCAGCAATGCAATACAGTATTAACTAAAATAGGATAAGGACAATAGAAACTTAAATGATACATAAATCAAGCAAACAGCAATAGGTTTGCCTTTTACAGTTTGTGCAATTTAAAATAAAACTGGTAGATGGGGATGGGGTGTCATTTATGATTTTGCATGTTTTTGTGGGTCAGTCTGGTGATTGGGATTTGTGAAATCAGATGATTTTAAGTGCAGTTCTGTCTTGAAATATTGAGCCAACAGGCTAGGGTGACAATGAAAGTCTGTTTAGACATATATATTTCAGGTCTCGTATAACTTGCACTAGCCATAATGTAATATATGGTTTCCCTCTGTGTGTGTGTGTGTGTTGCCCAGGTGCTGCCTAGCAATGACCCACTAGACCGACCTGACTTCAACCCAGTTGACTACATCAACACTCTCTTCCCCACAGAGCAGTCTCTGGCCAACATTGATGATGTCATCAACAAAATCAGGTCCAAGATCTGGTAAGGGGTTGCTTTTCTTTCAGGACTGCTTTCAGTCATTTAAAAACAAATTTATTCAGACCTTTTCCTTTGGAGTCGCTTACTTAATCAGTTAATGACAATGACAACAACACAGTTGTCTTGGGTGTCTTTGAGCAGGGCGTCATGGGGCTGTATCTTGGGGGGGGCATAGTGTCATGGTTTGCCCCAAGTTGTGGGTGGTGTCATGGTTTGCCCTGAACTGTGGTGGTGTCATGGTTTGTTCCAGACTGGTTAGTGTTCATGGTTTGCCCCAAACTGGATAGTGTCATGGTTTACTCTAAACTATGGGCGGTGTTGTGGTTTGCCCCAAACCTGTGTGTGGTCTCATTGCCCAATACTGTGGGTGGTGTGAAGGCTTTCCCCAAAGAATGTGTGGTGTCATGCTTTGTCCCAAACTGCGGTTGGAGACATTGTTTGTCCAGACAGTGGGTTGTGTCATGGTTTGCCCAAATTGCGGATGGTGTCATGATTTTCCCTGAACTGGGGATAGTGCCATGGTTTGTCTAGAACCGTGGGTGGTGTCATTGACCCAAAATGGGTGGTGTCATGATTTGCTCTACACTGTGGGTGGTACCATGGCTTGCTCTGCACTGTGGTTGGTGCCATGGCTTGCTCTATACTTTGGGTTGTGGTGTTGCAGGCGACTGGACGACGAGATCCGTGGGGTGGTGCGGGGTCAGACCAATGTGGGGGAGGAGGGGAGACAAGCACTGGTGGAAGCCCAGAGAGCCATCCAGGACCTGTTCACCAAGATCAAGGACATCAAAGACAAAGCAGAGAAATCAGAGGAAATGGTGTGTTGGACAGTTGCTGTACTCTCTTCTTCAATTCACAGACTTAAACTGGCTAAGGCGTATGGTTCATTGTGAAGATCGTCACACTATCTTTATTTACACATACTTAACCGTGACCCACTAGTGCAGACTCTGGCAGGGGTCTGACATTCCTGCCAAGTGGGTCATGGTAAGTATGTTACTTAAACGTAATTTTAGATAGAAAATTTCCTTTTTAGACTAGACACAGACTTTTAGTAAAAGTTCAGTTTTAGGCAAAGGTTGGTTATTTTTTGTTTTGTTTGTTTGTTTGTGTAAAGGCAGTATCACTATATTTTCATCTTTATTAAAAAAATGTAAGAAAATGGCTTATTTGTTAACATATGAAATAGCTATACCCTCTTGATGTACTGAAAGCAGATGTGTTATTTGTAAAAACAGATACTTTTCATCTTCCTTTTGGTTTACAAACTTTAACAGATTAATTACTAAGCAAATATTTTAAAACTAAAGACCGTGTTTCTCTTTGTAATTAACACACTTTAAGTAAACAAGGTGTTTTTAGAGACAATGTTATTCCGTCTTCTTAACTGATAAACATTAAGCAAGCAAGGCATTTTAGTAGAGAATATCTCTCTGGATCTTGTTAATTCACACACTTTAATCAAATAGGTTATTTATTACTTGAACTATCTCCATCTTCTTTCTTGATGATAGACCATGTTAATGGATAATTTGTCTAAAGTTACAATCCACAGACACATATGGAAGACTGAAATAACCCTTTAATGATATATTTGACAAAAAAGTTGTTGAGAAAGACCAAAAAAAAAAAAAAAGGAAAGGAAAAGAAGAATTTTGCTCTTTTGAAGCAAGGGGTGAAGAATAACAAAGAGCTGTGTATTGGAGACTTGCTACCCATAGTAGGACCTCCAAAATCAAAGCATGCTAAATTTAAAAAAAAAAAAATGCTTTATTTGCCAATGAATAAACGAACAATTTGGTTGTTGCTCTGTATCTTATTCATGCATGTAGAAATATACTGTTGTTTCTGTAGTTGTAATATCATTCCAAGAGAAGATATATAACCTGTTAAAATGATGAACTTTCCGGGCAGCTGTGAATTTTCAGACATTGATCCGTAGATGTTGGGGAAGATGAACCAAAGAAAAAATGTGACAGTTGCCAGCATTTATTGGTGATTTGTGCCTGTACAGTGATATATGCTGGCCTTGTGGAGTGGTTGAGCATGATCGTGTATTTTCACTCAATGGACAAGCCTTGCTGCAGAGTTTTGTACTTTCTTGAAGTTTGGAAAGAATGCCATGTGGACAGTGAGAAAGCAGATCAGTTTCAGTTTCAAGGTACCAAAGCTTGCAGACTTATCAGTATACACTACACAGTATCTGCTGCATTAAAAAAAAAAAAAAAAAAGAGCAGATGATGTCAAACCTTCACATAAACCCAACATGCCGGTCAGGCCTTGAGAAAGGAGAGTGTCGTAACTGTCAGGCACTGAAAAAAACAACAACCAAAGACGTGAGCAAGGGTTTTTCACTTTTTGCTGCTTCAGTGGTCAAGTACTTGTGGATTGAAGTAATGCATCATAATTATTTTTAGATAAAGAGATAGTATTTTGAAAATGCTTGTCCAGAGACATGTAGTCAGAAATGACACATCCCCAGTTCTTGGGGTTTTTTTAGCAGTGGAAGCAAATGGAATCTCTGAGACTCCAACTGGAATTAATGTTGCATTTGTCTGAGTTTCTGTGGATGTGCACAATGTTTGATATATTACACATTAAGTTGTTTTCAGTGAACGCTGTGAAATGCTTAAGCTGGTCATTTTTATAGGTTATCTGCAGCATGGAGCTTCATTTCCTTCCTCCATGATTGAATGGTTTTGTGTGTGACAGGTAAAAGAGATAACACGTGACATCAAACAGCTGGACCATGCCAAACGTCACCTCACTGCTTCCATCACCACACTCAACCATCTCCACATGCTGGTGGGCGGTGTCGACTCCCTCACGTTAGTCTGTCTTTGTCGTCGTCATTGTCGTCAGCAGTGTGAACATTTGATAACACTGCAGCTGCATTCCACGTTTACCTCTATAGGTTGTCCTAGGTGTTGTCGGCAATACAAGTAGTTGTTTCAGTAATACCAGCACAACTGACTTCAGTCTGTGATGCCCTCAGTGTCTTCAGCTATACAGTGTCAATGTCAGTTTCAGTTTTTCAAGGAGGTACCACTGCATTTGGACAAATCTGTATTTGCTACACGACATCTGATTTGCAGATGCCTCACAGCAGCATAACCAAAGTCAAGCCTTGGGTGTTAGTTATATATTTGTGTACCTATCAGAGTGGATTTCCTCTACAGAATTTTGCTCGAGGTCAACACTTACGTTGCCATGGGTTCTTTTTCAGTGCGCCAAGTGGCTGCTGCACATGGGACCTCGGTTTATCAGCTCTTCCAAATGACTGGATGCTGAATTGATTTTTCAGTCACACCTGGGTGAAAGGGTTAGACCAGGATTCAAACCCAGTTTTGATAACAGTTTCTCCACATCTCAGATCAGTCTGTGACGTCTTCATTGTCATCAGCAATATAAACAGTTATTTAAGAAAGGTAGATGTGTTTTCAGAAGGTTAGCCATGTTGTATGCTCAGCATTGAACAGAGGGGACTATGTGTGTTAATTTTAGCTGTGTTACATGTTCTGTGTTTCTGTGTGTTGAACAAAGAGGGCTTTGTGTGTTCATGTGTTTAGCCATTTTATGTCTTGTGTTACTGTGTCTGTGTTGAACAGAGAGGACTGTGTGTGTTGATTTTAGTCATGTTACATGTTCTGTGCTTCTGTGTGTTGAACAGAGAGGGCTTTGTGTGTTCATTTGTTTATCCATGTTATGTGTTCTATGTTACTGTGTTTGTGTTGAACTGAAGAGACTGTTCAGTTTAGGCATGTTATGTGTCACTGTGTCTATGTTGAACAGAGAGGGTTTATTCATGTGTGCTCATGTGTTTAACCAAGTTCTGTGTTCTGTGTGACAGTGTCCATGTTGAGGGGACAATGTGTATTCAGTTGAGCTGTGTTACATGTTCTGTGTTATGCAGGTGTGTTCATGTGTTTACCTAGTTACGTGTTACTGTGTGTTGAACAGAGGGGGTTATGCTTGGGTTTTCAAGTGTTATGCCAAGTTATGTGTTACTGCGTTCGTGTTGAGCAGTGAGGGGCTATGTGTGTTCAGGAAGTTTAACCATGTCACATGTTGTGTGTTACTGTGACTGTGTTGAAGAGAGTGGCTATGTGTGTTCAGGAGTCTAGCTGGGCGACGACAGTATGGGGAGATCAGCAATCTGCTTCAGGGGGTGCAGAATGTGCTGGAGCACTTTGACAAGTACATGGCCATCCCTCAGATCCGGCAGCTGGCTGACAGGTGAGTGCTCTGAAGTTCACACCTGTACAGTACCTGGACATCGTTCAGGTGTGATGCTTTCTCTCTCTCTCTCCTTTCTCTCTCTCTCTCTCTCCTTTCTCTCTCTCTCTCACTCCCCCTCCAGACATCAAAGCCTAGCTTTCTTGTCTGAATGTGATATCTGATATTTGAAAGTAAAATGTTTTATGATCTAGTCTTCAGCGTGTTTTGGACATTGATTATGATGTGGGGATCTGTTCCCTGTGGTAAAGGAGTGAAGCAGGGCTGCATTCTGGCACCCACACTGTTCTCCATTCTCTTCTCTGCCATGCTCTTTGACGCCCTCCAAGACTGTGACCAGGGCATCTACATTCATTTTCGCACAGATGGCAAACTTTTCAACTTGCGGCGACTCCACGCTATGTCCAGGGTGTTTGAGGCACTGTTGAGAGAGTTCCTCGTTGCTGATGACTGCGCACTTGCTGCACACACCCATGAGGACATGCAGTTCATTATGGACAGGTTCTCAACCTCCTGCAGGCGCTTTGGACTCACCATCAGCCTCAGCAAGGCTGAGTCCATGTACCAACCAGCTAGCTCACAGAACACCAGTGCCTCTCCCCCACCTGTAATCAAGATCGATGACACA
Organism: Babylonia areolata; assembly: GCF_041734735.1. Classification (NCBI taxonomy): domain Eukaryota; kingdom Metazoa; phylum Mollusca; class Gastropoda; order Neogastropoda; family Buccinidae; genus Babylonia; species Babylonia areolata. Next base: position 15,577,506 of record NC_134904.1, on the reverse strand, counting down.
GAGATAAAGTCAGTCGACAAGTTTTGCTACCTGGGTAGCACCCTGTGCAGCAACAGAGCCCTTGATGCAGAAGTGACGCTGTGCATCGCCAACGCCAGCTCCGCCTTTGGCAGGCTCAACAACAGGCTGTTGAACAACAAAGGCATCAGGCTCAGCACCAAAATCAAAACCTACAGAGCTGTTGTGCTGACCACCTTGTTGTACTGCTGTGAAAAATGGACGATGTATTGCCGTCACATTCAACAACTTGAGCAGTTTCACCAGAGATGCCTATGAAAGTTCCTCGGCATAAAGTGGCAAGACAGGGTCTCCAACCTCCAGGTCCTAGAGAGGAGTGGCCTGCCCAGCATCGAAAGCCTGCTGATCCAGTGCCAGCTACGCTGGACAGGACATGTCTGCATGACAGACAGCAGGATCCCGAAGATGCTCTTGTATGGCCAGCTGAAGGAAGGCCACTGCGAACTTGGAAGACCCTGCAAGCACTTCAAGAACACCTTGAAGACAAACCTCAGAGCCTGTGACATAGACATCGCTTCCTGGGAAACTGATGTCCTTGACCGCTCTCGCTGGAGGATGCTGTACTCCAGTGGCATAAAGACATTTGAAAACAAGAGAACGCTGGCCATTAAGGAGAAGCGTGAGCGAAGGAAGCAGGGCTCAACTTCTGGAGACGTTTTCTCTTGCAACACCTTTGGGAAGTGCTGCGCATCCAGAATCAGCCTCTTCTCCCATATGTGGACACACACCAACAGATAAGCCTGCCTGCCTACTCATCCGTCAGTCCAACAGGAGACTCCATCCATGATGTGGGGGTATGTGTCACTGTGAAACATGATGTGGGGGGATGTGTCAGTGTTATCCATGATAAAGTGTGGGGATGTGTCACTGAACCATGATGTAGTAGGTGATGTTGTACTGTGAACTGTGGTGTGGAGTGGTGATGTTGTACTGTGAACCATGGTGTGGTGTGGTGATGTGTCACTGTGAACCAGGATGTGGTGTGTGGGTGTGTCACCATGAACCATCATGTAGTGTGATGATGTGTCACTGTGAACCAGGATGTGTGGTGATGTGTCACTGTGAACCATCATGATGTGTAAACTGTGTACCAGGATTTGGTGTGGGGATGTGTCATTGTGAACCATCATGTGATGTGGTGATGTGTCACTGTGAACCATCATGTGGTGTGATGATGTGTCACCATGAACCATTATGTAGTGTGATGATGTGTCACTGTGTACCAGGATGTGGTGTGGGGATGTGTCACTGTGAACCATCATGTGGTGTGGTGATGTGTCACTGTGAACCATGGTGTTGTGTGGGGATGTGTCACTGCGAACCATGGTGTGGTGTGGGGATGTGTCACTGTGAACCATGGTGTTGTGTGGGGATGTGTCACTGCGAACCATGGTGTGGTGTGGGGATGTGTCACTGTGAACAAAGATGTGGGGATGTGTCACTGTGAACCAGGATGTGTGGCGATGTTTCAGGGTGAAGCAGATTCAGTCAGACCTGGGCACACAGATCATGGCCGACTTTGAAGAAGCCTTCCAGGGAGCTGGAGCCAAGGTCAGTGACAGTGACAGAGAGCCAGTGACTGGCTGCCCATGCTGTGTGGGGCTGTGTTGTCTTACCTTGCCTTGCCTGGTGCTGTGTTGTCATAACATATTTCTCTGTGTCAAATTCAGGCTGCTGTAGTTAGAGTGCTGTGTTGGGCGCCGTGGCAGAATTGGTTTGGCGTCGTTGGACTTCAGACCGAAAGTTGACCAGTGATCAGGACTTGAAGCCCCGTTTCAGCATGGCGTTGTGTCCTTCGGAAAGGCGTTTTAGTCTGACTGGCCTCACTCCACCTAGGTGTGAATAGGGTGGGGAAGTGAGGTAGGGGAGGAGGGGGGGGAAGCGTGCATGCTGGTTGTGTTGTTTTTTTTTACATAACCCACAGAACGCTGACATGGTTTACGTGCTGTTTGATATTCTGCTTGCTGTACAGACGAAGAGGGTTCAGGTACCAGCAGGTCTGCACGTCTGTTAACCCAGAAGATTGGAAAAGTCTCCACCCTTTACCCACCAGGCACCGTGACTGGGATTCGAACCTGGGACCCTCAGATTGAAAATCCAACCTGTAAACACTCAGCCATGGTGCCTGTGTTTTTTAAGTCCTGATAACAATCCTGTGCGATCAACTTAGCTCTAAGCCTGATTTTAATCTGTGGTTTACTTTAAGTTGACCTTTAAGCATTTCATATCGTATGTGTGTACATATTGAATGGCTGTGATTCTTGTGTTATTGTTCATGTGTTTCCAATCATATATTAGTTTCTCTTATTGGAGATGGTAAAGTATTTTGAATTTAACTGCTTATTTCTACATATTGAATGATGGTGATTTTCATGTATCATTTATGTTTGACACCATAAATTGATTTTTCTTATTGGAGATTATAAAGTATTCTGAAACGAAGTGTCTTTCATGTATATACATATTCAATGACTGTGATTCTCGTATATTGTAAATGTTTTACACCACAAATTAATTTTCCTTATTGGAGATAACTAAAGTATTCTGAACTGAACTGATGTGATTTTTTGCAGTACGGCCCCAGCAACCAGAAGCAGCTGCATGATGCATGCTATGTGGTGAACATCCTGGACCCCAAGGTGAAGCGGGATCTGCTGGCCTGGTTTGTCAAGCTGCAGCTGTCGGAGTACCTCGTGCTCTTTGCTGAGGACCAGGACGTAAGTATCCCCCCCAGTGCCCTCCCCCAGCTCCCCCTCCCCCCCCTCCCCTTCCCCCCTGCACTGTCCTTTGGCTTTCTGCTTTATAGGTCTCGTTGTGAGAAGAGGGTCATTCAGCTAAAATAAGGGGCCATAAGAAGGGTCGTAACTATGTTGAGATCTCACAAGACTTGGGTAAGAGGGGCCAGTTTTTTTTTAAAGATTTTTTGGAGACTTGAGGAGGGGTCATTATTATTTTGTTAAGATCTAAGACTTAAAGAGGGGTCATTATTATGTTGAGATCTTATCAGACTTAAAGAGGGGTCATTATGTTAAGACGTAGGGATTATATCATGTTGGGAACTTATAAGACTTAAAGAGTGATCATTATTATATTGGGGTCTTAAGGACTTAAAGAGGGGTTGTTACTATGTTGAGATGTTATAAGACTTAAAGATGGGTCATTATTATGCTGAGGTCTCATAAGACTTGAAGAAGGATTGTAATTATGTTGAAATCTGGTAAGATTTGAGTAAGAGAGGCCAATATTATGTTAACCCCTAGGCTGCCTATATGATGAGATAACTCGTCATCAAAATATTCTGACTTTTCCCTGCTTTGCGTTCAGTTCGCTGACAAAAATGTTGGTAGCTTTAGCTTGGGGAATCTTTCTGGATTCTATTCATAGCTAGAAACCCCATCTACGTCATGAGGCATCCTTTATTTGAACGTTTTGGTTGGGTTACTGTCCCAGTGTTTGCCTGGCTCCTCTCCTCACTCGCTCAACAAAATGTCGGACTGACGCCGTGCTCAAGACATGCGATCGTAGCGAACTAAATCAACCAAGATTGCTTTCTTTTGCTGATGCTTAGAAAGAATTGAAGCATAAACTCGAAGACGACAGTGATGAACATTTATAGACTGGAGAAGGAGGTCATGCATTGATTCCACATGACTGGCTGAGAAGGGGTAGGGGGTCATCATAACGTAAGAGATTTTCCAGGACACGGAAGAGTTGTTGCTCCTGAGTTCAAAACGCATTGACCGTCGACTGGTTTCCAGGTGGCCTGGCTGGACAAGATTGACCGTCGCTACGCGTGGATCAAGCGCACCCTGGTGGACTTTGAGGAGAAGTTCGGCCACCTGTTCCCCCCGTCGTGGGAGGTGAGCGAGCGGATCTGCGTGGAGTTTTGCGAGGTGACGCGCCGCGAGCTGTCGCGCATCACGGGCCGCCGGACGGTGGAGATTGACGTCAAGCTGCTGCTGTTCGCCATCCAGAGGACCACCAACTTTGAGGCCCTCATCTCCAAGCGCTTCACGGGAACCACCTTGCAGGAGGGGCAGGTGAGGCAGATGCTGAGCTTTGAAGGCGTTGAACGAGCACTCACAGTCTGGGTGTGGTGGTGCTGTGGATGTTTGTGTGGGTGTGGTGTGCAGTGTGTGTGTGTACAGCAGGTGAAGCGTGGGTGTGGTGCGTACTGTGTACTATGTATGGTTATATGTGGATGTGCTCTGTGTACAGTGGGTGTAGTGAGGGTGTGGTGTGTGTAGTTATGTGTGTATGTTTACTGTCTACAATGGGTGTAGTGTGGGTGTGGTGTGTACTGTGTGTAAAGTTATGTGTGGATGTGTACTGTGTACATTGGGTGTAGTGTGGGTGTGGTGTGTACTGTGTGTTAAGTCATGTGTGGACGTGTACTGTGTACATGGGTGTAGTGTGGGTGTGGTGTGTACTGTGTGTAAAGTTACGTGTGGATGTGTACTGTGTACAGTGGGTGTAGTGTGGGTGTGGTGTGTACTGTGTGTTAAGTTATGTGTGGACGTGTACTGTGTACATGGGTGTAGTGTGGGTGTGGTGTGTACTGTGTGTTAAGTCATGTGTGGACGTGTACTGTGTACATGGGTGTAGTGTGGGTGTGGTGTGTTAAGTTATGTGTGGATGTGTACTGTGTACACTGGGTGTAGTGTGGGTGTGGTGTGTACTGTGTGTTAAGTCATGTGTGGACGTGTACTGTGTACATGGGTGTAGTGTGGGTGTGGTGTGTGTAGTTTTGTGTGGACGTGTACTGTGTACACTGGGTGTAGTGTGGGTGTGGTGTGTACTGTGTGTTAAGTCATGTGTGGACGTGTACTGTGTACATGGGTGTAGTGTGGGTGTGGTGTGTACTGTGTGTAAAGTTATGTGTGGACGTGTACTGTGTACACTGGGTGTAGTGTGGGTGTGGTGTGTACTGTGTGTAAAGTTATGTGTGGACGTGTACTGTGTACAGTGTGTGTAGTGTGGGTGTGGTGTGTACTGTGTGTAAAGTTAAGTGTGGACGTGTACTGTGTACACTGGGTGTAGTGTGGATGTGGTGTGTACTGTGTGTTAAGTTATGTGTGGACGTGTACTGTGTACAGTGTGTGTAGTGTGGGTGTTGTCTGTACTGTCCCGTTTGTATATCTACAGTTTGTAGTATTGTATTGGATACAGATTTTGTTTTCCACTTCTATGTCTTCATGTGCTCTTGTGTGGTATAATGCACTGTTATAAATGTACTGTTTCATGTGAAGCGCTTAGAGCCCATCTGTGGGGAGTTTGTGCCATTTAAGTACAATATATTATTATCATTATTATTATTGTTGTTGTTGTTACAGTAGGGGTATTGTGGGTTGGGTGTGTAACTGTGTATAGCGGGTGTGCAGTGTACTATGTACAATGTACAGTTTTGTGTGGAATTGGTATGTACTGTGTACTTTGGGTGTAGTGTGGGTGTGGTGTGTACTGTGTACAGCTATGTGTAGGTGTAGTGTGTGCTGTGTACAGTGTGTGTAGTGTGGGTGTTGTCTGTACTGTCCCGTGTGTACAGTGGGTGTAGTGTGGGTGTGGTGTGTACCTGTGTATAGTTGGTGTAAAGTGTACTGTGCACAGTTTTGTGAGGCTGTTGTGTGTATTGTGTACAGTGCGTGTAGTGTGGGTGTCATGTGTACTATACCCTGTGTTTGGTGTGTGTAGTGTGGTGTGTGGTGTATAGTGGGTTTGGTGTGGTGCAGTGTACAGTTTTATGTGGATGTGGTCTTTATTGTAAACATTGTGTGTACTGTGGATGTGGTGTGTACTGTGACCTGTGTACTGTGTGTGTAGTGTGCATGTAGTGTGTACTGTTTACAGTTCTGTGTGGATGTAATGTGTACTGTGTACAGTGGGTTTGGTGTGGATGTTATGTATGCTGTGACTTGAGTGTGGTGAGTGTAGTGTGTGTGTGTGTGGTGTGTACTGTGTACAGTGCATGCAGTGTGGGTGTGGTGTGTCCTATGTCCAGGGTACAGTTTTGTGCGGATGTGGTATGTACTGTGTACAATTTTGGTTGGATGTAGTATGTACTATGATAAGTGTGTGTAGTGGGATGTTGTGTTTACCGTACCCTGTGTACAGTAGGTGAAGTGTGGGTGTGGTGTGAACTGTGTACAATTTGTGAGGCTTCTGTGTGTGCTGTGCCCAATGGGTGAAGTGTGGGTTTCATTTGTAATATGACCTGTCTATGGTGGTTGTAGTGTGGATGTGGTGTGTAAAGGGTACTGTGTAGGTTTGTGTGGATGTGTACTGGTTTGCTGGATGGATGAAGGCCGCGTCTCAAAAGATCTGCTGTACGGCGAACTATCAGGCCCCAAGGCCGCCCCTGACTAAGATTCAAAGACGCTTGCAAACGGGACCTGAAAAGTACAGGTATTAATGTGCTGTCCTGGCAAGGCATTGCAGACTCACATGGACCCTGGAAACCTGCCATTCAGTGAGGGGTGAAACAAGCAGAGAGAAGCTGCATTGACTCGCTGAGGAGAAAAAGAGCCACACGCAAGTCAAATTCTGTAAACCAAGCAGCATCTACCTATACCTGTCCCACGTGCCACCCCAGCATCGGTCTACACAGCCACAGCAGGAAGTGCAATGCCTGGCAGTGACTACATTTCTGGGGCAGCCATCGTTTCTCGAGAGGGAAGGAGGCTGACGACGATGTACTGGTACAGTGGGTTTAGTGTGGTTTTCAGGCATACTGTGACCTAGATATGGTGTGTGGATGTGGTGAGCACTGTATCCAGTGTTGTGCAGTTGTAGTGTACTGTGTGTGCATTGTGTAGTGTGTACTGAAGATGTAGTGTGTACTCTGCCTGTATAGCACATTGTGTGTACTGTGGGTGTAGTGTGTGCACACGGCCATGTTTCAGTGCAAACCAGTGGCAGAGGCGGCCCCGCCCACCCCGTCCACCAACCCCTTTGAGCAGGAGGAAGCGAACACCAACCCCTTTGAGTCCTCTGACACCCAGAACACCACCACTCCTGTTGCACCCTCTGCCACCACCGCTAAGGTAGGGGACCTTGATCATTGTGTGTTCCTATCGTCTGTGTGTGCTTCACCTGATGTATCTGGGTGTTAAAAACAACATACAAATTTGCCTGGTGCTTCTGGATAAAAGGAAGAGTGTATGTTTCATCTCATGAAGTTGTGTGAGTGAAGGGGATTGAAGACTTACAACAAAGCCATTAGTGATAATTGCACATGAATTGTTTCATGAGAGCTATGATTGATTGAAGACTTACAGCAAAGCCATTAGTGATAATTGCACATGAATTGTTTCATGAGAGCTATGATTGATTGAAGACTTAAAACAAAGCCATTATTCATAATTGCACATGAATTGTTTCATGAGAGCTATGATTGATTGAAGACTTACAACAAAGCCATTATTCATAATTGCACATGAATTGTTTCATGAGAGCTATGATTGATTGAAGACTTACAACAAAGCCATTATTCATAATTGCACATGAATTGTTTCATGAGAGCTATGATTGATTGAAGATTTACAACAAAGCCATTATTGATAATTGCACATGAATTGTTTCATGAGAGCTATGATTGATTGAAGACTTACAACAAAGCCATTATTGATAATTGCACATGAATTGTTTCATGAGAGCTATGATTGATTGAAGACTTACAACAAAGCCATTATTCATAATTGCACATGAATTGTTTCATCAGAGCTATGATTGATTGAAGACTTACAACAAAACCATTATTCATAATTGCACATGAATTGTTTCATGAGAGCTATGATTGATTGAAGACTTACAGCAAAGCCATTATTCATAATTGCACATGAATTGTTTCATGAGAGCTATGATTGATTGAAGACTTGCAGCAAAGCCATTAGTGATAATTGCACATGAAATGTTTTGTGAGAGTTATGAACTCTCTTGCGTCATTGGTAAAACCAGACCGTTTCAGCCCTTACATGGCACACTAGGCAGACAGGGAAACCACACCCACAGCAGCCATTTGTTAACTGATACACTGTGTTTCACATGGTAACTAATGCACACATGCAGACACACACACACACACACACACACACACACACACACAGAGTGGAGTGATGGCCTAGAGGTAACGCGTCCGCCTAGGAAACGAGAGAATCTGAGCACGCTGGTTTGAATCACGGCTCAGCCGCCGATATTTTCTGTCCCTCCACTTGACCTTGAGTGGTGGTCTGGACGCTAGTCCTTCGGATGAGACGATAAACCGAGGTCCCGTGTGCAGCATGCACTTAGCGCACGTAAAAGAACCCACGGCAACAAAAGGATTTTGTTCCTGGCAAAATTCTGTAGAAAAATCCACTTCGATAGGACAAGCAAATAAAACCGCATGCAGGAAAAAATACAAAAAAATGGGTGGCGCTGTAGTGTAGTGACGTGCTCTCCCTGGGGAGAGCAGCCCTAATTTTACACAGAGAAATCTGTCGTGATAAAAAGAAATGCAAATACAAATACATATACAAATACAAAATACACACACAAATGTATAAGTTGATAGAGAGTGTGTGTACACATGCATGTTCAGATGCGTTACACCTGTTAACATGTAATGTATCACCTGTATGGCTGTGTGTTTCAGGAGAGTAAGAACCTGGCTAACCCCTTCACTGGGATTATCTCCAGGTGTTTCGAACCTCACCTGTCCATCTACATTGAATCACAGGACAGGTAATGCTCATCCTTCACCCGCCCCACCCCCCCCACCTCTCTCTTTGTGGGCACTTTTGGGTATGAATATGTGTGGGTGTTTGTTGATGAAGATGTCTGTGGGTGTGCATGTATGCTGTATATATGTGTGCGTGTGAATCTCTTCTGTTGCATGATCTTTTGCCTGCTTCATTATGACTCTTCTTTTGAAGCGGATAAAGATATACTAAATTCAAGGGAACACCTCTTGAAAATGAAATTAGAGAAGTGTGCAAACAGAATAAAGAAATAGTAGCAGCGGTAGTAGTAGTTGTTGTGAGAGTGATGAGTCTTTGAATGCTCACATAATTTCCAGTGGGATTACTAAAGCTGTATTATTATTGTTAGAAATTAGAAAGAGTACAAAATGAAGCTGTGAGGCTGATCCTTGGAACAACAAAAGACACGCCCACAGAAACCATGCGATACCTGCTTGACCTTCCTTCAGTACAGGCCAGAAACAAGTTAGAACAGGTCAAGACCTACTTCAAAGCATTAGAAAACCCTCAAAACCCACTGCATGACGCAGTCAAAGAACCAAAAGGCAGCCGTCTAGGACGAGGAAGATCATGGATGGGACAAGCAGAAGACACAATCCAGCTAGTATGCCGACTACAAGACCTGAAAGAAACAAAAGAATGGGAAAACCCCAAAAACCTCAACCATCTATTCAACACAGTCATTTCACCCACTCTAGGAAGACATTGTCGGGAATGGCCAGAGGGCAAAACAGATGCGGAAGTGAAGCTACTCATAGAAGAAAACAGTAAAGAAGATGACATCATCATATACACAGATGGCTCAGTCACCAAAGACCAGTCTGGTTGGGGATTCACTGCGAAACAAAATAGAAAAACAATTTGGGAAGAGAATGCTGCCTACAAAGTCACAACCTCCAGCCTAACGATGGAAGTTGAAGCTGCGACACATGCCCTCCAGTGGCTATCGTCCATCCATACGCCCGGAAACCAACATGCCATGATTCTAACCGACTCAATGAACCTCATACAGAAAATTGAAAACGGAATGGGAAGCCCAGAGTGGCATAAGGCAATGCGCAACTTTCAGATTAAAAAACTCACATGGTCATACTGCCCGGGACATGCAGGTGTTAAGGGAAATGAGCGAGCTGACAGACTTGCTGGTAACGCAACACCAACGAGCGGCCTACATCTAGGAAAATCGGAAATCCTCAGAAAAGTCAAAGACTACCAAAAAGAACAGGTACAAGGCCATCACACCATCGATCGCCTCAAAGAAATAAAAGCAGAGAGAGGGAGCGGCCGAAAGTCTAACATGAATGGTAGAGCACGATGCTTTGCAAATCAAACAAATATCGGCATCATTTCCAAACCAACATTGCGCAAATTTCTTCAAAACGGAACAGAGTCTCTGTGGGCCTTTCCAAATACAATAGACTGAGCAACACACTAGACGTCACGTTCTTGGCATCAGAGATCTTTTCCCATCCCTCTTGGCAGCCTCTGTGCGTGTGTGTATGTGTGTGTTTGTGTGGATGTGTGGGTCTGTGCTTTTGAGTGCGTTTGTGAATGCGCGAGAGTGTAAGTGTACACAAGTGTCAGGAGAGATCTGTGTACGGGTGTGTGTGTGTATATATATATATATATATATATATATATATCTTTGTATATATGTGTGGGGGTTGGGGGTGGGAGATATGGGCGTATATGTGTGTGCTTGTACAAGTAAGTGTTCATCTCTGTGAGTGTGTGTTTGCGTGCGTGTGTGTGTGTGTGTGTGTGTGTGTGCCGTGGAAGCTGCGATACATAGGCTAGAAATGAGTGTGTGGAGGAGGGGGTTGGAGGAGGTGCAAGGTAATGTGTGTGTGTGTGTGTGTTGGAGCTCATGTACGTTTATATGTATTTGACTGTACTTTCATATCTGTGAAACTGCATGTTTGGTGCATTTCTGTTATGCATGTGTGGGTGTATGTGTGAATGTGTGTCGTCATATTTTACATTCATTCGCTTAATTATCACCATTGTTGTCTTATTTATTTATTTATTTATTTTTTTATTATTATCATTTTATTAGTATTACTATTATTATTACTACTACCTTTTTCTATATTATAATTATTATTTATTTATTTATTTATTTATTTATGTAAGCTTATCTCTTATTTATTCCCCCCCCCCTTTTTTTTTTTTTTTCAAGGCCTGACTAAGCGCGTTGGGTTACGCTGCTGGTCAGGCATCTGCTTGGCAGATGTGGTGTAGCGTATATGGTTTGTCCGAGCGCAGTGACGCCTCCTTGAGCAACTGAAACTGAAACTGTTATTGTTGTTAGTGTCATTATTATTATCATAATGGCTGTTTTCAACGAGACACATGCAGGAGTAATAAAATTTCTATTTGTTTTCCCTGTGTGCGTGTGTGTGTGTGTGTGTGTGTGTGTGTAAGCAGTGACATGTAGTGTTGCATTGTGGGCACGAACCTGTCGGAGCAAAAATGATGATAATAATAATAATAGGCAGTACTTATCTGGCACAAATTCCCCATATAATGGGCTCTAACCTGTCGGAGCAGTCACATGTTGTGTTGCATTGTGGGACAGAGGAACCTGTTGGAGCAGACGTTGTGTTTTGCATTGTGGGCTGGAATCTGACGTGTTGTGTTGCATTGTGGTCAGGAACCTTATGTGTTGTGTTGCATTGTGGTCAGGAACCTGACGTGTTGTGTTCCATTGTGGAAAAGAGGAACCTGTTGGAGCAGTGACATGTAGTGTTGCATTGCGGGCAAGAACCTGAGTTGTAGTGTTGCATTGTGGGTCAGGAACCTGACAGGTGTAGTGTTGAATTTTGGGCAGGAACCTGATGTGTAGTGTTGCATTGTGTGCAGGAACCTGACATGTAGTGTTGCATTGTGGGCAGGAACCTGACATGTAGTGTTGCATTGTGGGCAGGAACCTGACGTGTAGTGTTGCGTTGTGGGCAGGAACCTGACGTGTAGTGTTGCATTGTGGGCAGGATCCTGATGTGTAGTGTTGCATTGTGGGCAGGAAGCTGACGTGTAGTGTTACTTTGTGGGCAGGAACCTGACATTTGTAGTGTTGCATTGTGGGCAGGAACCTGATGTGTAGTGTTACTTTGTGGGCAGGATCCTGATGTGTAGTGTTGTGTTGTATGGCAGGAACCTGATGTGTAGTGTTACTTTGTGGGCAGGAACCTGACATTTGTAGTGTTGCATTGTGGGCAGGAACCTGACGTGTAGTGTTGCTTTGTGGGCAGGATCCTGATGTGTAGTGTTGCATTGTGGGCAGGAACCTGATGTATAGTGTTGCATTGTGGGCAGGAACCTGATGTATAGTGTTGCATTGTGGGCAGGAACCTAACATGTGGTGTTGCATTGTGGGCAGGAACCTGATGTGTGGTGTTGCATTGTGGGTAGGAACCTGACATGTAGTATTGCATTGTGGGCAGGAACCTGATGTGTAGTGTTGAATTGTGGTCATGAACCTAAATTGTGTAGTGTTGCATTGTATGACAGGAACCTGACATGTAGCGATGCATTGTGGGCAGGAACCTGACGCGTAGTGTTGCATTGTGGGCAGGAACCTGTCATGTGTAGTGTTGCGTTGTGTGACAGGAACCTGACATGTGGTGTTGCATTGTGGGCAGGAACCTGTCGGAGCAGATCGTGCGCTTCCTGGAGGAGCTGCGGCAACAGAGCCCCAAGCGGCTGGACAGTGAGGAGGGCAGCAACGTGCTGCCCAGCTGCGCCGACCTCTTTGTCTTCTACAAGCAGTGCATGGTGCAGTGCTCCCAGCTGTCCACCGCCCAGCCCATGCTGGACCTCACCCGCCTCTTCCAGAAGTACCTCAAGGAGTACGCCCACCGCGTCCTGCTGGCCAACCTTCCAAAGTCAGTTCATAGTTTCTTTTTCCCCTTCACCTCACACACTCCTACCGCGAGTCTCTTTGCAGCCAACATGTATATGAATGTGTATTGTGTGTGCGTGTGTTTATGTAAGTTTGTGCCTGCCTATGTGTGCGTATGTGTTAGGGTAGCTGTTAGATACACATGTATTGTTAAAATGTATGTATGCAGTGTGTGTGTGTGCGTGTGTGTGTGTGTGTGTGTATAGTCATATTTTGATGTGTGTATGTAACATATATGTAATGTTTTATGTTAACAAAGCGTTTTTGTAAAGCACCTAGAGCAGATTTCTGGATAGTGTATTAACACAAATACACACACCTTTTTTTTCCCCCCCTTTCTGCTCTTTCTTGCAGTTCTGAGCTTTGCAGGTCAGTATACGTATGTAGACTGGCAGGCAGGCAGACAGACTAGGACAGAGAGAGAGAGAGAAAGATAGATCGGTAGATAGATAGTGGAAGGCAACCTCCAGTCTGTGTTCATGATGTCTGTGTTGGCAGGCTGAGCAAAGACAGCAGCATAGTGGGCATGGCCTTGTGTCTGTGTTCAAGCCTGTGTTGATAGTGACAGTGTGTGTGTGTGTGTGTGCACGCGTGTCAGGCTGAGCAAAGACAGCAGCATACTGGGCATGGCCTTATGTCTGTGTTCAAGTCTGTGTTGATAGTGACAGTGTGTGTGTGTGTGTGTGTGTGTGTGCACGCGTGTCAGGCTGAGCAAGATCAGCAGCATACTGGGCATGGCCTTGTGTCTGTGTTCAAGTCTGTGTTGATAGTGACAGTGTGTGTGAGTTCATGCGTGTCAGGCTGAGCAAGAACAGCAGCATGCTGGGCATGGCCTTGTGTCTGTGTTCAAGTCTGTGTTGATAGTGACAGTGTGACAGTGTGTGTGTGTGCACGCGTGTCAGGCTGAGCAAGAACAGCAGCATGCTGGGCATGGCCTTGTGTCTGTGTTCAAGTCTGTGTTGATAGTGACAGTGTGTGTGTGTGCACGCGTGTCAGGCTGAGCAGGAACAGCAGCATGCTGGGCACAGCCTCAGGTCTGCGTTGATAATGTCTGCTGCTTATGTCTGTATTGATGATGTCTGTGTTCATATTGTCTGTGAGACAGATATGTTCTTGATGTGTGTGTTGATAATGTCTGTGTTGATGATGTCAGTGTTCTTGATGTATGTGTTGATGATGTGTGTTGATAATGTGTGTTGATAATGTGTATGGTGATAATGCCTGTGTTCATAATATCTGCGTTATTGATGTCTGTGTTGAATATGTGTTTGTTGGTAATGTGTGTGGTGATAATGTCTGTGTTGTTGAAGTCAATGTATCATGACGCACAATGACAGTGTGTGTGTATCCACTCATGTCAGGCTGAGCCTCAGGTCTGTGTTCATGTCTGTGTTCTTGATGTCTGTGTTGATAATGCCAGTGTTTTTGATGTCTGTGTTCATAATGTTAGGGTTTTCGATGTCTGTGTTAATAATGTCTGTTCATAATGTCAGTGTTCTTGATGTCTGTGTTTGTAATGTCTGTGTTCTTGATGTATGTGCTCATGTTTGTGTTGATAATGTGTGTGGTGATGACGTCTGTGTTCATAATGTCTGTAATGATGTGTGTGTTGATAATGTGTGTGGTGATAATGTCTGTGTCCATGATGTCTGCGTTATTGATGTGTGTGTTGATAATGTCTGCGTTATTGATGCTTGTGTTGATAATGTGTTTGATAATGTATGTGTTGATAATGTGTGTGGTGATAATGTCTATATTCATAGTGTCTACGTTGTTGATCTCTGTGGTGGCAGGCTGAGTAAGGACAGGAGCAGCTCTCTAGGCATGGCTTCCAGTCTGTGTTCATTATGTCTGTGTTCAAATTGCCTGTGTTCATGATGTCTGTGTTCTTGACATCTGTGTTGATAATGTTGGTGTTTATTATGCCTGTATCCATAACGTCTGTGTTCTTGACATCTGTGTTGATAATGTTGGTGTTTATTATGCCTGTATCCGTAACGTCTGTGTTCTTGATGTCTGTGTTGATAATGTTGGTGTTTATTATGCCTGTATCCATAACGTTTGTGTTCTTGATGTCTGTGTTGATAATGTTGGTGTTTATTATGCCTGTATCCGTAACGTCTGTGTTCTTGATGTCTGTGTTGATAATGTTGGTGTTTATTATGCCTGTATCCATAACGTCTGTGTTCTTGATGTCTGTGTTGATAATGTTGGTGTTTATTATGCCTGTATCCATAACGTTTGTGTTCTTGATGTCTGTGTTGATAATGTTGGTGTTTATTATGCCTGTATCCGTAACGTCTGTGTTCTTGATGTCTGTGTTGATAATGTTGGTGTTTATTATGCCTGTATCCATAACGTCTGTGTTCTTGATGTCTGTGTTGATAATGTTGGTGTTTATTATGCCTGTATCCGTAACGTCTGTGTTCTTGATGTCTGTGTTGATAATGTTGGTGTTTATTATGCCTGTATCCGTAACGTCTGTGTTCTTGATGTCTGTGTTGATAATGTTGGTGTTTATTATGCCTGTATCCGTAACGTCTGTGTTCTTGATGTCTGTGTTGATAATGTTGGTGTTTATTATGCCTGTATCCATAACGTTTGTGTTCTTGGATGTCTGTGTTGATAATGTTGGTGTTTATTATGCCTGTATCAATAACGTCTGTGTTCTTGGATGTCTGTGTTGATAAGGTTGGTGTTTATTATGCCTGTATCCATAACGTTTGTGTTCTTGGATGTCTGTGTTGATAATGTTGGTGTTTATTGTGCCTGTATCCATAACGTCTGTGTTCTTGAATGTCTGTGGATTGTCAGGCTGAGCAAGGACAGCGGCACGCTGGGCACGGCCTCGGGGCTGATCCAGAGCATCCTGAAGGAGGGGGAGGCGAGCAAGCTGAGCGAGGAGGAGCAGTGGCGCGTGTGCAGCATCCTAGCCACCGCGGAGTACTGCATGGACACCACCAGCCAGCTGGCCACCAAGCTGCAGGAGAAGGTCGACGCCCACCTCCGCGCCTCCATCGACCTGTCTGCCGAGCAGGACATGTTCCACACGTTAGTGGAGTTGTGTGGGGGTGGGGGTGGTGGTGGGGAAGGGGTTCGTTTTGTTTCGTGGGGTGTTGTTGTGTGTGGGGTTGGGTTGTGCGTGGAATTTGTGTGTGATGTTGGGTATGGTGTTGTCTTGTGTGGTGGTGGTGGTGTGTGCAGTGTGTACAGTTGTGTTTGGTTCCATGTGCTGTGTGTAATCATGTGCTGTGTGTACTGTTGTGTGCTGTGTGTACTGTGGTGTGCTGTGTGTATCGTTGTGTGTGGTTTCATGTGCTGTGTGTAATGTGTAGTGCGTGGTGTTATGTGCTGCATTGTATGCTGTGCATGGTGTTATGTGTTATGCGTGTACCGTCATGTGTTCTGTGTGGTTTCATGTACTGTGTGTACTGTTGTGTGCTGTGTGTACAGTAGTGTGGTGTGTGTACTGCCGTGTGTGGTTTCACGTGCTGTGTGTAGTCTTGTGTTGTGTGTGGTGTTATCATGTGCTGTATAGACTGTCATTTGTGTGTTTCATGTGCAAACATAAAAGAAATTGGAGGGGAGTTGAGGTGGGGGTTGAACTGTCATAATCTTTCACTGTCCAGTTTGTTCATAATTCCTTGCTTAGCAATATCCTGATCTCCTGTCTATATGATCTGTGAAAACTGGTTTTGATTTTTTTTTTATAATAAAAAACAAACAAACAAAAAGTGTTTCTGTATTATTGTAAATAATTCCACCAATATTCCTTATTCCTTTGTTATTGTGTACATACTGTGACATACATTTGTGTGGTGCTTTTCCTTTGTCATGATAACTATTATGATGAACATCATGATGTATGTGTGTGGTGTGTGTGTGTGTGCATTTGTGTGTGCACGTTTGTGAGTGTGTGCATGTGCGTGTGACTGTGTCTGTGTGTGTGTATGTGTGTGTGTGTAAGTGTGTGTATGTATGCGTATTTGCATGTGTATGTCTAAACGTGTGTGCATGTGTGTGTTTGTGTCTGTTCATGTTTGTGTGAGAGTGTGTGGGGATGGGGGGGTTGCATGTGTGTGTGCGTGTGTGTTTGCGTGTATGTGTGTGTGTGTGTTTGTGCGTGTGTGTGTGTGTGTGTGTGTGCAGTGTGATATCCAGCTGTATACAGCTCCTGGTGCAGGACTTGGAAGCAGCCTGTGAACCTGCCCTGACTGCCATGACCAAGGTCAGTCCCTTGACCTGCACCCCACCCCTATCCCCTCCCCCTGTGTTAATAATGTATGTACACACACTCACATAAGCATGTACATACGTACATATGCATAGACACATATGCACACATACACAAACGCGCACGCACGTACACGCGCGCACGCGCGCGCACACACACAATGTACAAATTTTTACCTTGAGTGTGATGGTATGTTGACACCGTGTGGGGCAGATGCCATGGTCAACAATCGAAGCAGTTGGGGACCAGAGTGGTTATGTGACCGCCATCACCGCGCACCTCAAACAGAACCTGCCTGTCATCCGTGACAACCTCCTGTCGTCTCGCAAATACTTCACACAGTTCTGTGTCAAGTTTGCCAAGTGAGTGTTTATGTGTTTGTCATCCTGTGTCAAGTTTGCCAACTGGGTGTGCATGTTTGTTGTCCTGTATGAAGTTTGCCAAATGAGTGTGTTCATGTATGTCCCCAGTTCTGTGTCAAGTTTGTCAAGGCGGTTTGTACATGTTTGTCGTCCTGTGTCAAGTTTGCCAAGTGAGAGTGTATGTCCAGAGGTCTGTGTCCACTTGACGAAGTGATGTGTACATGTATATATATATATATCCCTGATTCTGTCAAGTTTGCAAAATGAGTGTGTACATGTATGTCCCCAGTTCTGTGTCAAGTTTGTGTTGTGAGTATGTCCATGTAAGTCAAAGTGTACATGCATGTCCCCAGTTCTGTGTCACGTTTTCCTAGTAGGCGTGTACTCGCATGTTCCCAGTTCTGTGTCAAGTTTTGCCTAGTAGACGTGTACATGTATGTCCCCAGTTCTGTGTCAAGTTTGTGTAGTGAGTATGTACATGTAAATCCAGAGTGTACACGCCTAGAGTTTTGCCTAGTAGGTGTGTACACGCATGTTCCTAGTTCTGTGTCAAGTTTTGCCTAGTAGGTGTGTACATGCATGTCCCCAGTTCTGTGTCAAGTTTTGCCTAGTAGGTGTGTACACGCATGTCCCCAGTTCTGTGTCAAGTTTGCCCAGTAGGTGTGTACATGCATGTTCCCAGTTCTGTGTCAAGTTTGCCCAGTAGGTGTGTACACGCATGTCCCCAGTTCTGTGTCAAGTTTTGCCTAGTAGGTGTGTACACGCATGTCCCCAGTTCTGTGTCAAGTTTGCCTAGTAGGTGTGTACACGCATGTCCCCAGTTCTATGTCAAGTTTGCCCAGTAGGTGTGTACATGCATGTCCCCAGTTCTGTGTCAAGTTTTGCCTAGTAGGTGTGTACACGCATGTCCCCAGTTCTGTGTCAAGTTTGCCTAGTAGGTGTGTACATGCATGTCCCCAGTTCTGTGTCAAGTTTGCCTAGTAGGTGTGTACACACATGTCCCCAGTTCTGTGTCAAGTTTTGCCTAGTAGGTGTGTACACGCATATCCCCACTTCTGTGTCAAGTTTTGCCTAGTAGGCGTGTACACGCATGTCCCCAGTTCTGTGTCAAGTTTGCCTTGTAGGTGTGTACATGCATGTCCCCAGTTCTGTGTCAAGTTTGCCTAGTAGGTGTGTACACACATGTCCCCAGTTCTGTGTCAAGTTTGCCCAGTAGGTGTGTACACGCATGTCCCCACTTCTGTGTCAAGTTTTTCTAGTAGGCATGTACACACATGTCCTCAGTTCTGTGTCAAGTTTGCCTAGTAGGTGTGTACACACGTCCCCAGTTCTGTGTCAAGTTTGCCAACTACAAGTGTACATGTATGTCTCCAGTTCTGTCAAGTTTTTCAAGTTAGTGTGTCCACGCGTGTCTATAGTTCTCTGTCAGGTTTGCCTAAATGAGTGTGTACACGCATGTCCCTTGTTCTGTGTTTGGGCCAGGTAGTGGGACTGTGTTTCAGGCTCTTCATTCCCAAGTTTATCTACACCCTGTTCAGGTGTAAACGATGTGATGGTATTCAGCTGTAAACTGGGCAGTGGTACTGTGTTTTATTTCCTTCATCCCCAAGTTTACCTGTTAGGTTTAAATCAGGTGATGGTATTCAGCTGTAAACTGGGCAGTGGTACTGTGTTTTATTTCCTTCATCCCCAAGTTTACCTGTTAGGTTTAAATCAGGTGATGGTATTCAGGTGTAAACTGGGCAGTGGTATTGTGTTTCAGGCCCTTCATCCCCAAGTTTATCTACACGCTGTTCAGGTGTAAACGATGTGATGGTATTCAGGTGTAAACTGGGTAGTGGTACTGTGTTTTATTTCCTTCATCCCCAAGTTTACCTGTTAGGTTTAAACCAGGTGATGGTATTCAGGTGTAAACTGGGCAGTGGTACTGTGTTTCATTTCCTTCATCCCCAAGTTTACCTGTTAGGTGTAAATCAGGTGTTGGTATTCAGCTGTAAACTGGGCAGTGGTACTGTGTTTTATTTCCTTCATCCCCAAGTTTACCTGTTAGGTTTAAACCAGGCGATGGTATTCAGGTGTAAACTGGGCAGTGGTATTGTGTTTCAGGCCCTTCATCCCCAAGTTTATCTACACCCTGTTCAGGTGTAAACCATGTGATGGTATTCAGGTGTAAACTGGGCAGTGGTACTGTGTTTCAGTTCCCTCAAGTTTACCTGTTTGGTGTAAACCAAGTGATGGTATTCAGGTGTAAACTGGGCAGTGATACTTTGTTTCAGTTCCTTCATCCCCAAGTTTATCTACACCCTGTTCAGGTGTAAACCTGGCAGTACGGTGGCTGCGGAACAGGTCAGTGTTTTTCCTGAAATATGTGCAAGTCAGTCTCACCTGCTTTAGGGCAATATCCAGCATTCAAGCATGATGCAGGAAGCTGAAACTTGTAGAACTGGAGTTGGGTGTGAAGTCAATTTTTGTAGTTACTTCATTGGAGGAGTTACACAAAGTCAGTTCTGTATTTTATTTATTTATTTTTTTTTAGAGGGTATTTCTATAGACAGCTAAACTGTTGAGTACTAACGCTTTACAACAATACTGTACTACTAAAAGATGAAAAGATTTTAAACATATATATATGCATGATAACAGACATTGAACCAATGCTCAGTAAATCTGAAGTACAGTGGCATGTATGTACAATCTCAGTTGCACACACGTGCATGTGCACACACACACACACACACACACACACACACACAGCAGGAAGTGATGTACAAAAAAACCGAACATTTGAAAAATATCTTCTCTCGTGCTGTTCAAAAAAGCAGACTACTTGCAAAGCTAGCCAAACTCATGCACTTTTTACTTTCTAAGTATATTACAGTGTGTGTGTGTGTGTGTGTGTGCATTACATGTGTTTGCTGTGCAGGCTTTCTTCTTGTTTCTTTTTGTGGGGGGGGGGGAGGAGGGGGGCTGTGAACACAAAACCTAAGGTGTGGAAATTTCTACTCACCCTATATGAATCAAGATTGTTCGTTCATTGGTTCAATTATTCATGTTTCTCTGAACAGCTCTTGCTGGATACACACAGTCTGAAAACTGTGCTGCTGGAGTTACCTTCCCTTGGGTCACAGGTGCCCAGAAAAGCTCCAGCCAGGTCAGTGGAGAATCGTTGCCACAGAAGTGCTCTGTGTGTGTGTGTGTGTGTGTGTATGCGTGTTTGTTCTTTTGTTTAACGCCTAGCCATAATTGTGATCTTAGATGAAAGTCCACCCCATCCCCCACACCACCATTGCCTGATATACTCTCTCTCTCTCTCTCTCTCTCTCTCTGTATATATATATATATATACAGTGACGCCTCCTTGAATAACTGAACTGAACTGAGCAAAGGGAAACAGTGTGAACTCTGCCCACTGGGTTACATGGTACATGGTGACGTTGCTTAGCTATCTGTCAGTAAAATGGGTTTTTGTTTTTTCCCCCTGTCATACTTTTTTGTCATTTTGCACACACACTGTTGTGGCCCCAAGCCATGTTACCTTGGAGTGATGTTGCATGTGATGGGATGTGTTTCAGCTTCACCAAGATTGTGGTGAAGGGAATGACCAAGGCAGAGATGATTTTGAAGGTAAGACTTTTACAGGTGCTGTACTGGGCAATGATTTTCCTTTTTGACACACAGGTGGTGGTCAGGTGTGTGTTTCTAAGTATGTCTATGCATGTGTATGTGTGTGTTTATGAATGTGCGTATACATGTGTGTATGTGTGTGTTTATAATTGAGTGTACACATCTGTGTACATGTGTGTGTGTTTATAAATGTATGTGTGCATGCGTGTGTTTATGAATAAGTGTACACATGTGTGTGTTTATGAATTTGTGAAAACATGTGTGTGTTTATGATTATGTGTAGAAATGTGTGTGTGTGTGTTTATAAATGTGAGAATATATATGTACTGTGTTTTCTAAATGTGTGAATACATTGTGTGTTCATGAATGTTTGTGAATACATGTGCGTGTGTTTATGAATGTTTGTGTACATGTGTTTGTGTATGCGTGTGTGTATATTTGTGGTTGTAAATATCTCTATACATTTGTGTGTGTGTGTGTGTGTTGCAGGTGGTGATGTCTCCCCACGACCCACCTCAGGGCTTTGTGGACAACTTCATTCGTCTGCTGACAGACGCTGATGTCACAGAGTTCCAGCGAGTGTTGGAGATGAAGGTACTGTCTGTCGTCTGTCTTCCTCATTCTGCCTCATTTCTTCCTTGTCTTCCTGTTTTCCTTCTCCTTTGTCTTCTTGTTTTCCTCCTTTGTCTTCCTGTCTCACTTCTCCTCCTTTGTCTTCCTGTCTCACTTCTCCTTTGTCTTCCTGTCTCACTTCTTCCTTGTTTTACTGTCTCACTTCTTCCTTGTCTTCCTGTCTTACTTCTCCTTTGTCTTCTTGTTTTCCTCCTTTGTCTTCCTGTCTCACTTCTCCTCCTTTGTCTTCCTGTCTCACTTCTCCTCCTTTGTCTTCCTGTCTCACTTCTCCTTTGTCTTCCTGTCTCACTTCTTCCTTGTTTTACTGTCTCACTTCTCCTCCTTTGTCTTCCTGTCTCACTTCTCCTTTGTCTTCCTGTCTCACTTCTCCTTTGTCTTCCTTGTTTTACTGTCTCACTTCTTCCTGTCTGACTTCTCCTTTGTCTTCCTGTTTTACTCCTATGATTTCCTGTCTCACTTCTCCTTTGTCTTCCTGTCTCACTTCTCCTTTGTCTTCCTGGCTCACTTCTCCTTTGTCTTCCTGGCTCACTTCTTTGTCTACCTGTTTTCCTCCTTTGTCTTCCTGTCTCACTTCTCCTTTGTCTTCCTGGCTCACTTCTCCTTTGTCTACCTGTTTTCCTCCTTTGTCTTCCTGTCTCACTTCTTCCTTGTCTTCCTGTCTCACTTCTTCCTTGTCTTCCTGTCTCACTTCTCCTTTGTGTTCCTCACCCTGTCTCACTTCTCTCTTCTCTTCCTGTCTCACTTCTCTCTTCTCTTCCTGTCTTGCTTCTCCTTCGTCTTCCTGTCTCACTTCTTCCTTGTCTTCATGTCTCACTTCTCCTTTGTCTTCCTGTCTTACTTCTCCTTTGTCTTCCTGTCTCACTTCTCCTTTGTCTTCCTCACCCTGTCTCACTTCTCTCTTCTCTTCCTGTCTCACTTCTCTCTTCTCTTCTCTTCCTGCCTGTCTTCTCCTTTGTCTTCCTGTCTCACTTCTCCTTTGTCTTCCTCACCCTGTCTCACTTCTCTCTTCTCTTCCTGTCTCACTTCTCTCTTCTCTTCCTGTCTGTCTTCTCCTTTGTCTTCCTGTCTCACTTCTCCCTTGTCTTCCTGTCTCACTTCTCCTTTGTCTTCCTGTCTCACTTCTCCTTTGTCTTCCTGTCTCACTTCTCCTTTGTCTTCCTGTCTTACTTCTCCTTTGTCTTCCTGTCTCACTTCTCCCTGGTCTTCCTGTCTCACTTCTATCTCCTGTCTCACTTCTCCTTTGTCTTCCTGTCTCACTCCTCCTTTGTCTTCCTGTCTCACTTCTCCTTTGTCTTCCTGTCTCACTTCTCCCTTGTCTTCCTGTCTCACTTCTCCTTTGTCTTCCTCACTCTGTCTCACTTCTCTCTTCTATTCCTGTCTCACTTCTCTCTTCTCTTCCTGTCTGTCTTGCTTCTCCTTCGTCTTCCTGTCTCACTTCTCCTTTGTTTTCCCGTCTAACTTATTCTTTGTTTTACTGTCTCACTTCTCCTTTGTCTTCCTGTCTCACTTGTCTCACTTCTCCTTTGTCTTCCTGTCTCACTTCTCCTTTGTCTTCCTGTCTCACTTGTCTCACTTCTCCTTTGTCTTCTTGTCTCACTTCTCCTTTGTCTTCCTGTCTCACTTCTCTCTTCTCTTCCTGTCTCACTTCTCCTTTGTCTTCCTGTCTCACTTGTCTCACTTCTCCTTTGTCTTCTTGTCTCACTTCTCCTTTGTCTTCCTGTCTCACTTCTCTCTTCTCTTCCTGTCTCACTTCTCCTTTGTCTTCCTGTCTCACTTCTCCCTTGTCTTCCTGTCTCACTTCTTCCTTGTCTTCCTGTCTCACTTCTCCTTTGTCTTCCTGTCTCACTTCTCCTTTGTCTTCCTGTCTCACTTCTTCCTTGTCTTCCTGTCTCACTTCTCCTTTGTCTTCCTGTCTCACTTCTCCCTTGTCTTCCTGTCTCACTTCTCCTTTGTCTTCCTGTCTCACTTCTCCCTTGTCTTCCTGTCTTACTTCTCCTTTGTCTGCCTGTCTCCCTTATCTTCCTGTCTCACTTCTCCCTTGTCTTCCTGTCTCACTTCTCCTTTGTCTTCCTGTCTCACTTCTCTTCCTGTCTCACTTCTCCCTTGTCTTCCTGTTCTCCGTAGTCTTCCTGTCTCACTTCTCCTTTGTCTTCCTGTCTCACTTCTTTTTCCGTCTTGTGTCACTTCTCCTGTCTTCCTCGTCCTGTCTCACTTCTCTCTTGTCCTCCTCTCTGTCCTCTTTTCTCACTCTCTCCTTTTGTCTTCCTGTGCTGTGCCCAGGGCCTGCGTCGAGCGGAGCAGAGCACGCTGATAGAGATGTACCGAGCCAGGGTGCCTGTGTCCGCTGTGATTGGCTCCAACACCACTCCGTCCCTGTCCACCAGTCTGTCGCAGGTCGCCTCCCCTGAGCCAGAGTCCAGCCGCATCCGCAAGCTGGAGAAACTGATCAAGAAGCGACTGTGAGCACCTGCCCTGGTCGTCTTTCTTTGATCAAGAAGCGGCCGTGAACACCTGTGCTTGTGTTGTCTTTCTTTGATCAAGAAGCGACTATTAACACCTGCACTTGTCGCTTTTCTCTGATCAGGAAGTGACTATCAGCACTGCGCATGTCATCTTTCTCTGATGAAGAAGTGACTATGAACACCTGCATTTGTTGTCTTTTTCTGACCAGGAAGTTGACTATGAGCACCTGCACTGGTCATCTTTCTCTGACCAAGAAGTGACTGTGAGCACCTGCGCTGATCGTCTTTCTCTGATCAAGAAGGGACTATGAGCACCTTCCCTGGTCGTCTTTCTTTGATGAAGAACTGACTGTGAACACCTGCACTTATCTTTCTATGACCAAGAAGTGTCTGAATGCCTGCGCATGTCATCTTTCTCTGATCAAAAAGTGAATGTGAACACCTGGTTGTCTTTCTATCTTGTCTTGTCCATGGTCTCTTCCCTGCGGGTGGTGGTCATTCTCGCAGTGTAACTTTTTACGCCAGCCGGAAAAAGGTTTTAGAGTAGCTGCCTTTTCCTTTTGTTTTTGTTTTGCTTTTTTTTTTTTTTCTGTGAGAGTTATGCATCTTGTTGGCTATTTTGATATGGTGGTAAAGAAATACACTAATTTTGTGTTTAACTTTCATTTATTTATTTATTTATTTATTACTATTGTTGTTCCTGTTATTATTGTTATTATTTTCAATATCCTATAAATATTACAGTGAATAATTTCAGATAGTCATTCGGAGTTGTAGGGGGTATGATATTAAGTTTTCTGTTCACAGGCGTTCTACATTGTTGTTACGCTGAGTGTCATGTTGTATTTGTTATTTGTTGATTTCGTCATTGAATGTTCTGGCGTCTAATTGTTCATCTCTCTCTGTCCTCATCATGTTTGCTGGTGTTCCTGCGTTTACTAGTGTCCTACTAAACAGTATTTGCTGGTGTTCTTATGTTTATCAATGTCCTTGTATTTGCTAGTTTATTGCTGTTATTTATTTGTATTTCTTGGAAGTTCATGTTGCATTCATTCATTGATTGTATTGTATTATTACTCTTTGTCGCAACAGATTTCTCTGTGCGATATTCAGGCTGCTGTCCCCAGGGAGAGCATGTCACTACAGTGAGAGCACCAGCCTCCCCCCTCTCCCCAATTTTTTTTTCCTCTCTGCCTAAATGTGTCTGTTTTTATATTTTAGTGGATAATTTTGCCAGGGACAACCCTTTTGTTGCTATGGGTTCTTTTACATGCATGCTGCTTCCAGGACCTCGGTTTATCATCTCATCAGAATGACTAGCATTCAGACCACTACACAAGGTCAAGTGGAGGGGGAGGAAAAAGTGGCGAGTGTGGGATTCAAACCAGTGCGCTCCTTGATTGTTACATATAGTTAGTGCTGGTGCACCCAGGTCAAACGGGTCAAACAGCAGTTACCTGCGGTGTTACTGTGATTACTTCTGCCATGTACAGGTGTGACAGGTCAGCCACCAGGTGTCACAGTTTTAGACTGGAAGAGAAGGGCCAGTGCAATGACATGAGTAGTGTGCTGAACACGGCTATGCAGTGTGTCAGCCTTTTACTGCTTCTGTCCATCACATTGCTCTTGTGCGAATGTCACAGTGTGTGTGTGTGTGTGTGTGTGTGTGCACATATACATATATATATATATATGTGGTTTTAATGTGAGCCCCAAGTGTTGAGACATTCCCCTGTGCAGCTTCATTCCATGGTATGGCTCCTTGTTGTAATCTGTGAGAGAGAGAGAGAGGGAGGGGGTGAATGCAGAAAGAAACAAGAGTACGTGTTCTCTTCATGTCTGAGGACTGATCGTTAAGACAGTGGCTGAATGTGGGTGCATTGATCCATTGGAATCATACTTTGTCAGTGTGAAGTGATAAGTTATGACACAAGAAAATGTTTGTGTGTTAACTGTGTCTGTGATGGTTGTGTTTTATCAGTTTGAGGTGAAAAGGTGTGAAACGAGGATGGTGAATTTAATACATTCACCCCGTACCATTATGGTTGTCACTTGAAGGGATAAAAGCGAAACAAAAAAACAACAATTAAACGCCAACACCCTTTGTAGCTGGTCTTGGTTTTCAGTTATTGTTGTTGTTTTTTAAACCTTCATCATGACATTGGCCAGCTGACTTGTACTGAAGATGAACAATGAGACTGTGTATCATTTTTTGTATTTGTATTTTGTATTTGTATTTCTTTTTATCACAACATATTTCTCTGTGTGAAATTCGGGCTGCTCTCCCCAGGGAGAGCGCTGCGTGCAGTTTTTTTGTTTTTTGTTTTTTGTTTTTCCTACCGAAGTGGATTTTTCTACAGAATTTTGCCAGGAACAACTCTTCTGTTGCTGTGGATTCTTTTACGTGCGCTAAGTGCATGCTGCACACGGGACCTTAGTTTGTCGTATCATCCGAATGACTAGCGTCCAGACCACCACTCAAGGTCTAGTGGAGGGGGAGAAAATATCGGCGGCTGAGCCATGATTGGAACCAGCGCGCTCAGATTCTCTTGTTTCCTGGGCAGACGCGTTACCTCTAGGCCATCATTCCACTATGGTGTTCAGTTAGTTGTCACTTATTACAGTTGAATGATGTCTGTTTATGAATGTTATTCATGGAGGTGGATGGAGAAGGGGGTGGGGCTGAGGGTGCTACTACCTTCAAGCAAAGAACAGAAATCATACTACCTACAGGCCAGGTTTTAATGCTGCATAGAAATTTATGACTGAACAGGAAATTAAAACATGCACATAGATAAAATCATCTACCCCAAAGGCAAGCTAGTGGCACCAGAAACACATAATCATACTCAGAGGCATTTATACTTGGTCAGTTGGCACCTGAAATGGTAGGTGTTGTGAGAAGAACTTTAAATTAAAAGAGTGAAGCAGGTCGCTCTTTTGATTCCAAGACAGAACAGTACAAAGGTCAGTCCACATGTTTGAAGGTTGGCTGTCATGACATCTTCAGATTTAGGTCTGACATCTTCAGCACCTGGAGACGTTGCAGGAATTTCCACCTCGCTGATCAGTGAACCATGTCAGGGATCATCCTTCCCCCACCACCCCAAACCCCCCAGCACAGCCCACAGGGCAGTTGTTGGTTCTGCTCAAGGCCTGGTCGATGCATTGGGTTTATGCAAAGGTCAGGCATGTGCTTTTTTTTCTTTCTTTTCTTTTCAGTACAGCAGATTGTAGCTTATATGGGTCAGTTTGCGTGCTTAGATTTTACATCACCTTGTTGGAGAAACTTTGTTGGTCTTGCCTGCTCCTTTGCTCAGATAATACCTGACTAAACCCCCTGGCCTCCCCCACCCCCACCCACACCCCCATCTCCAACACACACGCACCAGTCATTTGGGAGCCTTGGAAGCTTTTCCACTTTATTAGGAATGGTTCTGCAGTTTACAAATTTGAAAATATTGTAGATAGATATTGTACATGTGTAAAATATTTTATATTTATGGTGATGGTGTGATAATTATCTGAAATTGAAAAAGAGGGACCACTATATTGCATGTGTGCATGTAAATGGGTGGTGTATGAAATGATATGTAATATAATCATTGGTCTTCAGACTACAATACATACACATTCATGGTGTATATGTCAGATGGTTAATGCTGATGGCTATACTGATTGAATAAACTGCTACTTTGCTGATGCATTTTGTGACCGTAGTGTTCATTTGTGTGATTTGTGCAGGTGTGTGTATGTGTATGTTTGTGTTGTGAGTATCAAGGTCAAAGCTCTTGAAGACTATTCCTTCCAACAATCAAGGAGCTATATATATCTCTCTTCATACCAACAAGGAACTATCTCTCATCACACCAACAGAAAGTAAGTATCTCTCTTCATACCAATAATCAAAGAATAATCTTTCTTCACACACACACACACCAACAATAACAACAACAAATACTTTCCTTCAAATGTTCCTTGTGACCTGGAATTTCCACGAATTCAAAGGTTCATCCACAGTCACTCAACCCACAGTGTGGTAGAGGTCTGAACAAAAAACTGGAAAACATGAAAGATAGAAACATGAAGCTAATCATAAAACATCAGGGGATGTTGGTTGTTGTTTTTTTTGTTTTGTTTTTTGTTGTTTTTTTGTTGTTGTTTTTTTTGTTTTGTTTTTTGTTTTGGGGGTGTTTTTTATCCAATAAACAATATCTTTTCTAAATTAAGACATCTCATAAAGCGCAGGCTGGGTTTGTTCCAATGTACCTTTTATTTACCTGTGTGCTGGCTGAATCGGTAGCGTAAGCAGCACTGACTTGAGTTGTGTACCTTGTGAATGGAGAGAGTTACCACTCTTTACTGTTTGTTAACCACTAAAACTATACCTTCAGTTTTGCCATATTGGTGTCTTTAACCAATAATATAGTCTAAAATTTATTTTTGAAGAGTCATTTTACATCTGAATGAAAAGTTGACTGCAGGCCAAAGTGAAGCAACTTTTAAAAAATAATTAAAAAGACTGTATTATACACATGGACAGAAAACAAACACAGGTTACAACACAAAATGACACAATCAGGGAAGCAACATTTCAAACCTACATTTAGACAGGGGTTTTTTGTTTGTTTGTTGTTGTTGTTTTGTTTGTTTTGTTTTTTGTTGTTATTTTTTTTTACATCTCAAGTTCCTTTTATTCTTTCCAGTCCCATCTATTAGTTATGAAACATACAGAGCAACATTTAATTGCTCCACAAAAGAAAAGTATTGTGTACACACACACACACACCAAATAAATACATATATATCGTTCTCCATTCCTTCCCCACTTCATATCTCTTCGTACACGGACACACACACACACACACTCTCTCTCTCTCACACACTTTCACTGCGTTGACGGCCACAATCATCAATTTGATTTTTACGCCGTTATTGTTGGGTTGCGATGAAAGAAAAACAACCTACAGAAAGTGACAGACCTATTAGTGAGGATGAAAACTTAGTCCTACTCTAAGTGGGTTCTCCGGCAGGCTACTATCACTTCACTTTTCGCCCTTCCAAGCTAGCCGGTCCCTTGCTGATCTAAGACAGCAGGGCCCCAAAAATAAATTTAAAAAACCCAAAAATATTAGGGTAAGAGACGGGGTGGGGAAGAGAAGGGGTGTGGGGGGGGGGACCTATTATCTAATCAACTACTGATTGGGGGGCACCCTAGACTTAAAGGTGTCCAAGGTTGCTGCTATAGCTGTTTCAGGCAGGTTGTTCCAGTCACGTATCGTTCTGGGGAAGAAGGAGTATTGTCTGTATTGGGTTTTACATCGATCTGGTTGAGCTGGCGAGAATGTTTCCTTCTTTGTCTGAGTGGGGCTGGCACGATGCAGCTTTTGTCGACGATCGCCTCTTCGTCCATTATTTTCCGTAGCATGGCAAGCCTAGCTACCTTCCGTCTGTGCTGCAGAGTCGGCCATTGCAGTCTGTCGATCATTGCGGTGACACTAGATGTGTTGTGGTACCGGTTGACCACAAACCGTGCTGCTCGTCTCTGGACAGCTTCGATCTTCTTGATGTTGTCTTGGGTATGCGGGTCCCATACGGTGCACGCGTACTCCAAGATTGGTCTGACGAAAGCCTTATACGCTGTTTCTTTGAGGCGCACTGCTGGGATCTTCACACACACACACACACACACACACACACACACCAAGAGAGGGGTGAGGGAGGCATGGAGATAGATTTATATTTGTTTGTTTATGTGTGTGCGTCTTTTTAAGCCACTGATGATTAAATATGTTCAATTCCGTGCAAGATAAGACAATATCCTAAAGACTGAGCAGATTACATTTTGGTCATGATGATGAATAAGACAGAGAAAGACAGGAAGATGGGGTGGTGAGGGACAGGTATGACTCAGTTGATTCATAGACACTAATATCTCAATTCTAGTGTCTATGGTTGATTGTTGAATATCGGCACAAAGGGAAGTGAAGGTGGATGTTCCCTCTGTTAATCAAAGGGCAGTAATTTCCAACTAAACCCATTGGCTTTTTTTTTACCCAAACGACATAGTCATTTGATTTCTCCGCATCACATGCAGCTTGACACGATGGTAAAGCATTGTTTGCTAATGAGTATACACGCTGAGAGCAGCTGAGTAACTTTCGTGATGTATCACACCTTATCTTTTCGTCATGTAGCGTCTTATGTTAGTAAGATAATTATGTAAGATTTGTTTTTGTAAAAGGTTGAAAAACCAAGAAGATATGGTAATCATGCCGTATCAAATTATGCAAGAACATTGTACGAAATAAGTATAGGGCTTTAGTATCATTGATAGAACAGTAAAACCTCAGGAAACGAAAAGAATTGGAATATGAAATACGCCAAAATTTGCTAAAAGTGGACACACCAGGACATTATGAGTATTTTAGTTTGGTTAGGTGGCATTGTAGCGCGAGAATGTTTGCAATAGCTAGCTCTGAGTTTGAGTGATCCCTGCGGGGATCACACCCAATACTCTACCTTCTGTTTTTTAGAGGAAAATGTGTGGTATTTCTTCCCTTTTTTTGTTCTGTGTGCCAGGTCAGATGGAAGAGGTTAGGCAGTGGAGGGAGGGAGAGAGAGTAGGATAGGGGATGAGAGTGGGGATTAGAGAGTAGGATAGGGGTGGGGGTCACAACCAATAATTCCACTACAATCTTTGGAGGAAAATAGGTCATGTTTTTGTCTGCTGCAAAGCAGAATGACCTCCTACTCTCTGCAGTAACAATCACCTACAGACGCTTCACAAAAAGAAAAAAAGAGCACACAATTTCCTCCAAAGAATGGGGGAGTAAAATTATTGGGTGTGATCCCCTTCCACCCATCTCCTCCCCACCCAACCCCCGTCCTACTGTCCCCCCTCCATCTCCCTCCCATCCTACTCTCCCTGCCACCCCCATCTCGTCCTCATACCCTAATCCTCCCTCAGTCCCTTCCCACTAGCCTACTGTCCTATCCCCTCCCCTTCCCCCCGTCCTAATCTCCTTCCACCCATCCTACACCACGTCCTAGTTCTCCTCCCATCTCCCCCGTCCTACTCTTCCTTACCCATCCCATCTCCCCACCTGTCCTACTCTCCCTTTCCTCTACTACCCCACCTGTCCTAGTCCCCCCCCCCCCCCCCCATCTTTCACCCGTCCTACTCCCCCTATTTCCCCCTCTCCCTTCCCCCTACCTGTCCTAGTCTCCCATTCTCCCCTATCTCTCGCCTGTCCTACTCCCCCTATTTCCCCTCTCTCCTACTCTCCCATCACCCCATCTTCTCCCCTTGTCCTATTCTCAATCCCCCCCCCTGCCCCCCCATCTCCCACCTGTTCTACCCCCCCCACCCCCCCGCCCCCTGTCCTACTCTCCCTTTACCTATCTCACCACCTGTCCTTCTCCCCCTTACCCCATCTCCTCCCTTCCTACTATCCCCCTCTTACATGCTCCTACTCCCGTTACCCTCAGTCTGGCTACCCCCTCCACTGCTCAACCTCCTACACCCTGCAGTAACCCTCTATTTGATCTAATCAACTGCAGACGCTTTACATAAAAAAAGAAAAAGAAAAAAGAGAACATATTCCCCCACCCCACCCCCCACCCTCCCTTGTCATATTGCCCCAACCCCCCATTTCCCCCACCAACTCATCCTCCATCAATCTCTCATGCCCATCCCTTGTCCTACTCTCCCTTCCATCCCCTCCCCCCCCACCCCCCCGGCCCCCCACGTTCTACTCATCCATCTTCCATCTCCCCCCTGTCCTACTCTAACCGCACCCATCCTAGTTTCTGCCCCCCCCCCCCCCCTACCCTGTCCTACTCCTCCTTCCCCCTACCACCCCATCTATCATAGTCTCCCACCACATCTCTCGCCTGTCCTAATATACCCTATTTCCCCCTATGCTACTCTCCCATCCCCCTCTCTCCCCCCTGTCCTACTCTCCCTTCCCCCTACCACCCACCTGTCCTACTCTCCCTTTCCCTCATCTCCCACATGGTCCTACTCTCCCTCCTCCATCTCCCCACCTCTCCTACTCTCCCATCCCAACTCCCCCCCCCCCTCCCCCCGTACTACTCTCCAATTGCCCCATCTCCTCCTGTCCTACTCTCCCTCAACCCATCTCCCATCTCCCACATCTTCCTCCCTGTCCTATTCTCCCTTCTACCTTCTACTCCCGTTACCCCCCAGCCCGACTTCCCCTCCACTGCCCATCCCCCTACCTTCAGCAACCCTCCATTTGACACAATCACCTGCAGACGCTTCTAAAAAAAAAAGGGGGGGGGAGGGGGGGGCGGAGGGGGGGGGGGGCATAAGACCCGCAAAGAAGATAATTATTGGGTGTGATCCCCTCCCACCTTTCTACTCCCCATGTCCTATTCTCCCTCCCCCATCTCATCTCACCCCTCTGTCCTGCTCTCCCTTCCACCCCCATCTCCTCCACAGTCCCACTCTCCAACCCCCCATCTCGCCCTCATCCTGTTCTCCCTCCTCCATTTCCCCACCTCTCCTACTCTCCCATCCCACCTTCTCTCCCCTGTCCTACTAACTGCCCCATCTCCTCCTGTCCTACTCTCCCTCCCCCCATCTCTTTCTTCGTCCTACACTCTTCCCCCCCCCACCCCCCCGCCATCGTCCCAGTCTCCCTTTCCCCACCCCCCGTCCTTCTCTCCCTACCCCATGCTCCACTCTCCCTCCCCCTCTACCACTCTCCCCCCTCTCCTGCCCTCTCCCTTCCCCTCATCTTCCCTCTTGCCCACTTCCCCCCCATCTCCCCTCCCTCCCTGTCCCCCATCTCCTCCGTCCTACTCTCCCTCCCCCATGTTCCACTCTCCCTCCCCCTCTACCACTCTCCCCCCTCTCCTGCCCTCTCCCTTCCCCTCATCTCCCCTCTTGCCCATTCCCCCCTCCCATCTCCCCCGTCCTACTCCCCCACCTCCCCTGTCCTACCCCTCATGCCCCCCTTACTCTCCCATCCCCCCCATTCCCACCTAGCCTACTCTCCCCCCAATCTTCCCCCTTCCTACTATCCTCCTTGCACACCCTCCTTCTCCCATTACCCCCAATCTGACTTCCCTCTTCACTGCCCTACCTCCTACCCCCTGCAGTAACCCAAATCACCTGCAGACGCTTCCCCAAAAAACAGAAAGAATGAAGAGCACACATTTTCCTTCCAGGAATGGGGAAGTAGAAGTATTGGGTGTGACCCTGTCCTACTCCCCTATCCTACTTTCCATCAATGCCCCCCAACCCCCTGTCCTACCCTTTCCCCGATGGTCGTACTCTCCCTCCTCTATGTCCCCACCCCTCCCCCCCTGTCATACTCTCCAACTGCCCCTTTTCCTCCTTCCACCCAATCTCTCCCCCCTCCCCCCCCCCCCCCCACACACACACACAATAGCGGGCCCCGGCAACACACGTCGCGCACTGCTGTTCAATTCTGAAGGCGGACGGTTGTAAGAAGAGAACACATAACACATTGATCATTCCACAACATGGCATCTTTGATCAAGCAGAAAACATTATCAGTCACAACTGTATACATACATGTGTATTTGCTTGTTTTTGGATCTTTTTGGGAGGGATTAACGAGCCGGGGGAGTATCGACACAGGGGGAGTATCTCGGACGGCACGGGGGAGTATCGGTCTGACCCCCAAGAGGGACCTGCTACACATGTATCTGGACCATTTCTTTTAATTCTCAACATCAAATCTGTCTCTCTCCGACTTGAACAAATATAACTCAACTGATCCTCATTCATTTGTCGTTGACACTCAACTGTATGCCTCTGTAATTTCAACTACTTTTCACTATCAATATTTGAACCACAGGAAAGTTGTATCCTTGATATTTGGATGCTAAAAATAAGCCGGTGGCTCAGTGTTAAACGATGTTAAAACAACACTCATACATTATTCAAAGCATTTTCCTGCCTCAGAGACAAATACCATCTCTTAATGGTGGATGAAAATTCAGCAGGCTTTCACATTCCATTTTATTTCCACCCATCATTATTTGTTCATCGATTGTTGATGTTGGGAGCGAGGTGAAATAGTTTTGCCTCTTATGCAACTGTGGCTCCGGCTTGCAATTGCAGAGTGCGCACGACCAAGATGGCTGCTCCCAAGGAGAAACGCATGACAACGTCCTCTCCCGAGGACACACCCGAGGACCTTTGGATGGTGTGCTTTTCATTTCATGTCCTCCAGTTGGATACACTTTTTCATTTTGGTCACATAAATCATTCATTAGATGTGCATGAAATACACACAGTGTCGTGCATTTGCTTTAGTTTTTTTGTGTGTGCAACGTTATGACTATGTGTAGCAGACGACGCGTGTCTACTTTTGAAGAAATTACCATTCTTTAATAATAATAATAATAATAATAATGGATACTTATATAGCGCACTATCCAGAAATCTGCTCTAGGTGCTTTACAAAAACGCTTTGTTAACATTACATCTATGTTACATACACACACCAAAATGTGACTACACACGCACGCACGCACACACACACACACACACACACACACACACACACACACACACTGCATACATACATTTTAACAATACATGTGTATCTAACAGCTACTTTAGTCACGATAGACTTATCAGCATGAAATTCAGGGTGCTCTCCGCAAGGAGAGCTCGTGGCAGCAGTACAGAGCAACTGTATTTTCTGCCTGCAAGTGTATCTCATTTGTTTCTTCCTATCATTGGTATCAAAATTCAAAGTGGATTTTTCAACCGAATTTTGCCAGGGACATCCCTTTTGTTGTTGTTGGTTCTTTTACATGCACGAAGTGCATGCTACTCACGGGACCATGGTTAATAATTTCTCCAGAATGTCATGCATCCAGACCACCACTTAGGGTCTAGTATTAGTAGAGGGGGAGAAAACACTGGCATGTGTGGGATTGTCTTATGTGCTCTCCCTTCATGAGGCTACCACACCACACTATGATGGGTATGTGGATCTATAATCTATGTATTATAATCATAAGATGTGTACAGTGTAGCTGGCAGAAACCAAGACTTTATTTGGCTTGAACCTACTTGAGAGAGTATTTCTCCCTATCTTAAAAAAAGGGGGAAAAAAAGAAAAGATAAATGAAATAAATTACCACCATTTTGGGCAGCACAGAAGTTGTCTGCTTGTTTTTCTTCTCAGTCATTCCCTTTATGGCCACCATCAACATTGTGAAGTGTATAAGGGGGGCGGGAGGAGGGGCTCACAATGTTGAAGGAAGGTTTGGATGTGGCAGATGAAGAGCACATCCACTTTATCAAAGGGGTGCAGGGAGGGAGAGTAGTAAGAGAAAGGTTATGAGAGTGGTTACAAGTGCAGTAACTTTTGCTCCTATAAAAGCCCATAGCTTTGAAAGCCAGAGTTGTTGACTGTGGTCCATCTGCTGGCAGCAGTTCACAGGTCAGGGAAGGAACAGAACTATTTGTTTGCCTGAGTGCAGACTTATGGCAGTGTCAAGTTATCCTGGTTTGAAGTTGTGGGCCCTTGTGTTTGCTTACTGTGTGATGTTCATTTTTGTGCCCTGTCCTGCTTGCCTCACTGTGGAAAAAGATCAGTTATATAACTTATAATTGATTGATTGATTGTGTGTGTGTGTGTGTGTGTGTGTGTGTGTGTGTGTGTGTGTGTTCATGGAGTGTGTGTGTGTGTATGT
The DNA here is from genome assembly GCF_041734735.1 of Babylonia areolata. Taxonomy (NCBI): domain Eukaryota; kingdom Metazoa; phylum Mollusca; class Gastropoda; order Neogastropoda; family Buccinidae; genus Babylonia; species Babylonia areolata. The sequence continues at coordinate 15,541,828 of NC_134904.1, read as the reverse complement.
GTGTGTGTATGTTCATGGTGTATATATGTGTGTGTGTGTTTCAGCTGAGGCCGTGTGAAATATATCTGGAGGAGTTTTCAGACTGTTCAAGTAAGTCTAATCGACAAGCATGCGTGTGTAGAACACCACAGATAACTATGGAAGTATGTGCATGTCAAATTCCTGAACAGATGGAGTTCAATGGATACATGTGTGCAAAGCACATGATTAATTGGTTGATAGGAACTGTTATTTCAGTGGTTTGACTTTGTTATATCACCCATCAAAGTGTGTTTGGAACTGCTTATTGAAATGACTGAATAGCAAAAGCAGACAGATGTTTTATGACTGCCAAACACAAGGAAAAAAACAAACACTGTAATTCCCTGCAGAGTATCTTTCAGTAATTGTAATTGGCGAGGGGAACTGTGAATCAAAATGTTGGCTTTTGTTGGTAGACTTCAGTACTGGTGATGATGATATGGATACTTATACAGTGCCTGTACTCGGTCAGAGGCCAAGCTTTAAGTGCTTTACAAATAAGATGTCATTTGCATAACAGGCTGTCTACCTGGGTATAGGCAACTCAGAGCTGCCTTTGGGCGCTCATCATTCGTTTCCGGTGTCATTGATTCAGGTTTCATTTGCGTACACATACACATATACACACTCACACAGACATATATATGTGTGTATATAACATTTTACATGTATGACCGTTTGTTTATATTACCCCACCATCTAAGCAGCTGCACACTTTTTAGGGGTATGCATACTGGGTATGTTCTTGTTTCTATAACCCACTGAATGCTGAAATGGACTGCAGGATCTTTAACATGCGTATTTGATCTTCTGCATGCTTATACACATACAGGGGATTCAGGCACTGTTAGGTTTGCACTATGTTGATCTGGGAGATCAGAAAAATCTCCACCTGGAACCCACAGATGCGCTGAGGGCCAAACTTCGGAATCTTGGGCGAGAATCCATCGCTCCAACCATTCAACCACTGCACCCATCTTTCAAGTGTCCTTCCAAGTAAATCAAGCAGTTTCTTCAGGTTTAAACAGATCATCATCATGTCATTCCAACAGGGATTATTTTAAGATCACATTCAGCATATTAGCTGATCAACATAACATTAACTATAATAAACAAAACACAGGGAATGATAATTACTTTTTAGTTCATGTAATGAATAGAATAGTGATTTCTTATTTAGAATCAAATGAAACGATCAAAGTTCTTAGTGATGTACTTGGTTCCTTTATAGATGCAGTCAAACACATTATAAAAGCATGCACACCCACTCACATGAATGCGTACATGCTGACACAATAATGCTCACACACACACACACACACACACACACACACACACACACACACACACACACACACTCCACATATAGATGGAATGAAAATTACCTCCTGCAACAAAGAATACAGTATAAAAAAAAAAAGAAGAAAAAAGAAGGCAGGCACAGAAGAAGAAAAAGAAGCCAGGCACAGCTGTATTTATTTACAATACACCTTTTCCCGTTTTCTTTTTCTTCTTTTTTTTTATACTGTAGTCAAGATCTATCTTTGTTGCAGGAGGTAATTTTCACTAGAATGCTCAGTGAACTTGGTCATTGCATGCACATGGCTGCTTTGTGTAGTGTTAGGTCATTGAAATAGCATCAGTATCATTGAAATAAACAGCACATAGCACCATTGGTATCTGCTGTAAGTGTTGTTATGAAATTGTGTCATGTGGGTGAGCTGTGTGATTGCAGGCGTCAAAGGCCGTTTCCATCAGTACTACACAGGAGGCTGCTATGATGACTGTGAGAGATGGCAACAGGACTACAAACAGTGCCTCAAGTTCAGAAAAACAGGGGATGTTAGTGCTGCTGTAAGTCACACACACAATATTCAAGATTACTTTAACCTAGGATCCCATTAGGGGCATGAAGGATTTCAGAAAGAAACATAATCAAAAACGCAGCTTGGCTAATCCTAACATTTGCATTAATTCAGGTAAACTAACAGATTACATTCTTTCATCTGCATGAAAGTGTCTTCAGCAACATTGCAAGTTTTAATGAATTTACGAAGTCTCAACAGACTTTGTACATATTTATTTGTCAGCAACAGTATTCAGGAATTATATTTGCCTGTCCTGCTCCAATAGGTAAACAGCAATTATTACATTTAGAAGAACATATACATTTAAATCTTACATATAAGTCTTATTAATGAAATTGAATTAAAACAGTCACACATACAGTGACATTACACACACAGATTGGAGCCAGTTTTGTCCCATTTGATATAACCAAGAATCAGAAGACTAACGAATGCCACAACTTTTTTATTTTTTTCATCCTTGTGGATACTTTTTTCAGTCACTGCATGGGTTCTGTGACATCTTACTGGACTTTTGTTTTATCCCTCTCTGCTGACGTATTTTCCAGGAGTCGATCATAGAGCATGAGAAAGAGCGCCGGGCGGCCCGCCTGGAAGCTGCCCGAGGTAATGACGTGTGGGAGTACCGATCAACCCCCCCTGCGGACTGGAACGCCCCCATGAAGGACTGGGTGAAGGAGCGGAAGGACACCGTGCTGGCCAGGGTGCAGGCCCAGAAAGAGAGCACAGGCACCATGTCCGCACCAGACTCCGCCAGGTGTGTTGTGTCCTGATGGGGGAGCGGCCCTGGCCGTTTTCAGTTTCAGTTTCGGTTTCTCAAGGAGGCGTGGCTGTGTTTGGACAAATCCACATACGCCACACCACATCTGCTGGGCAGATGCCTGACCAGCAACATAACCTGCTGTGCTAGTCAGGTTCTTGAGTGCATGTCTATGTATATTTGTGTACCTATCAGAGCGGATACCTTCTACAGAACTTTGCCTGAGAACAAGACTTTTGTTGCCATGAGTTCTTTTTCTGTGCACCTGCTGTGTTGCTACACACAGGACCTCTGTTTATCATCGCATCCAAATGACTATTTGCCGAGTTTGATTTTCCAGTGAAACTTGGAAGATAAAATGAGACTGAGGTTTGAACCCAGACCCTCACGTACACTGTATTGGCTGATAAGCATCTTGACCATTCTGCTACCCTCCTCTCGGCTGGACTCCTCTTGGTGTGTTGTGTCCTAATGGGGACGGGTCTGGCTATCAGCTGGCGGTTTCAGTTTCAAGGAGATATCAAAGCATGTGGTCTGATTCAATAACACTACACCACATCTGCTGAGGAAATGATTTGAAAAAAGAAAAAAAAGAGAGAGAGCAGATGCTTGACCTTCACATAAACCCAACGGGCTGTCTGGCCTTGAGAGCCTACCCTCGGTTTGTGTAAAATGTTGACATTAAATTAAAATGAAACAATTAAACAGAATCATTATATAAGTAAATGCATAAGAAAAGAAAAAAAAAGTGTATGATGAAGAATAACATTATAAAATGTATAATAAAGAATATTTTATGTAGAAGGATAATGAATGAAATAGAAGAAGAAAAAGAACGACTGTACCAGCAGCAAGATGTCTGCATAGTCAGTCGGACAGCAAGGTGTAGTCTGTGATCAAAGGTGTTCAGTTTCTGGACTGAATTGCTGCAGGTATATTATGTTATGTGCTGAGGAAAATGTCTGAACACAAAAAGTGTGTGACTGCAACAGTTGCGGGCTGTGTTGAAGTAAATGTGTCACTGTAAGTGGAGCAGGTGTGTGCTTTATGGAGGTAACTGTGTAACTGTAAGTGCAACAGGTGTGTGCTGTGTGGAGGTAAATGTGTTACTGTAAATAAGTGCAACAGGTGCGTGCAGTGTTGAGGTAAATGTGTTTATGTAAATGCAACAGGTGTGTGCTTTATGGAGGTAAATGTGTCACTGTAAGTGCAACAGATGTGTGCTGTGTGGAGGTAAATATGTCACTGCAAGTGCAACAGGTTATGTACTGTGCTGAGGTAGATATTTAACTGCAACAGGTGTGTGGTGTGTTGAGTTAGATGTGTCCCTGCTACAGGTGTGTATTATGTTTTAGTAAATGTGTCACTGAAAGTGCAACAGGTGTGTGGTGTGTTGAGGTAAATGTATCACTGCAACAGGTGTGTGGTGTGCTGAAGTAAATGTGTCACTGCAACAGGTGTGCACTTTGCTAAGGTAAAGGCATCACTGCAACAGGTGTGCACTTCTCTTAGGTAAATGCATCACTGCAACAGGTGTGCACTTTGCTTAGGTAAATGCATCACTGCAACAGGTGTGCACTTTGCTTAGGTAAATGCGTCACTGCAACAGGTGTGAGCTTTGTTGAGGTAAATGCATCACTGTAACAGTTGAGCGCTATGCTAAGGTAAATGCATCATGGCAACAGGTGTGAGCTTTGTTGAGGTAAATGCATCACTGTAACAGTTGAGCACTTTGCTAAGGTAAATGCATCACGGCAACAGTTATGCGCTTTGTTGAGGTGAATGTGTCACACAGGTTTGTGCTTTGTTGAGTAAGTGTGTTACTGCAGCAGTTGTACGCTTTGCTAAGGTAAACGGGTCACTGCAGGTAAGCGGGTCACTGCAACAAGTGTGTTGTATGTTGAGGAAAACATCCTCGTGTCTTCACCTGGTGGGACAGCAGGCATTATGGGGTGTGCAGAGAAATGAGTTTGAAGCAGGAGCTAGCTGGACAGAGAAGTGGTGAGTACCCACCACACCGGGATCACTGGGGTTCGTGCTTCAGGCTGTTCAGCTCAGTTTCAGTTGCTCAAGGAGGCGTCACTGTGATTGGACAAATCCATATTCATATGTGCTGCACCACACCTGCTACGCAGATGCCTGACCAGCAGCGTGGCTGAACACACTTTGTCAGGCCTTGAGGGGAAAATGAAATAAAATAAGATAAATAGATAAAAATAAAAAAGTAAAAACACAAGTAATGTATAGAAATGAAAAATATTTAAGATTTTAAAAATATCTAAAAATAATAATATGAATAGTCATGATGATATTAGTGAATTAATGAATAAGCAAATATAGATAAACACTCAAACACGCACACACAAGTGCACACACGCAGGCACACACACAAACCAGGAAAGACAGATCACTTGGGTGATATAAATTTTTATTTGTTATAGACAGTGCAGCAACAAACATTGAAACATTGAACAGGATTGGTTGCAACAAAGAAAACAATACTTATGGATTTATCAAATGGAATTAACTCACTCAGTACGGCCAGTCCTCTCTTCTCCTCTACACAGACCCCTCGGATGTCCAGTGGGTGTCTGAATTACCCAACCTTTAGCTTCCGTCGTCAGAACTGTGGTATTCTTTGAAAACATTCACCTCTTCAGTATAAGAGCGTTCCGCTTGCAATATTTTGATGATGGTAATTGGGATGAAACGCTGCTAACGTCGTCTCTTTCGCCGTTCATATGGAGAGAGTTAACTGAGGGCAGTTTATGGCTTGATCTTGAATGGAGTGGTAACGAAAGAGCAGATAGTTTCAATTTCAGTTTCTCAAGGTGTCACTGTGATCAGACAAACTATATACGCTACACCGCATCTGCTAGACATACCTGACAACAGCACAGCATAACCCAACATGCTTAATCAGGCCTTGAGTGCATGCGTATATATTTGTTTGCCTATTAGAGTGGATTCCTTCTATAGAATTTTGCCAGAGAACAACACTTTGGTTACCATGTGTTCGTTTTCAGTAAAAGAGCCCACGGCAACAAAAGGGTTGTTCCTGGCAAAATTATGTCGAAAAATCCACTTCGATAGGAAAAACAAATAGAACTGCACGCAGGAAAAAGTACCAAAAAAGGAAAAAAAAAAAAAAGGGTGGCACTGTAGTATAGCGACGCGCTCTCCCTGGGGAGAGCAGCCCAAATTTCACTCAGAGAAATCTGTTGTGGTAAAAAGAAATACAAATACAAATACAAAAACAAAATATTTATGTACAAGCATTTATTTGACATATAATCTCATTCCCAGATATCATCACCACCACTCTAAGACTCCAGCACCCTCAAGAAACAGAAAAGCTTAAATGATGACCTTCTCACTAAGTATATTCTCATTATCTGCTTGGCTGTAGTGGCTTGTGCTGCTCTTAATTAGTGAGAGAACACCTGACTGACACCATTTCAAGCATCAGAAAGTCAGATATATGTGTCATATCTACTGTGTCAAACCATGTCCCATTTCTCACAGCCAACCAACGTACTAAAGCTAATTATGTTCCTTTTCCCCAAAGCAAACCAGTCCACTACAGCCAGCCATGTCAGTTTTCCCACAGCCAGCAGGTCTGCTAGTCAACCATGTCCTTTTTCCCCACAGCCAGCAATGTGTCAGCCATGTTAGTTTTCCCACAGACGACAAGTTCACTGGTCAACTTATGTTCCTTTTTCCTGAAGCAAACCAGTCCACAACAGCAAGTCATGTCCTTTTCCCACAGTCAGCCAGGTTCTTTTCCCCACAGCCATTCATGTCTTTTCCCCCACAGCCATCTATGTCCTTTTTTTCCCTACAGATGCCCATGTCCTTTTCCCCCACAGCCAACAATGTTCCTTTTCCCACAGTCAACCAGTCCACTCCAGCCAGCTATTTCCCTTTTCCCACTGTCAACCAGCCCACTACAGCCAACTATTTCCCTTTTCCCACTGTCAACCAGTCCTCTACAGCCAACTATTTCCCTTTTCCCACTGTCAACCAGTTCAATACAGCCAACTATTTCCCTTTTCCCACTGTCAACCGGTTCACTACAGCCAACTATTTCCCTTTTCCCTCTGTCAACCAGTTCACTACAGCCAACTATTTCCCTTTTCCCACTGTCAACCAGTTAAATACAGCCAACTATTTCCCTTTTCCCACTGTCAACCGGTTCACTACAGCCAACTATTTCCCTTTTCCCTCTGTCAACCAGTTCAATACAGCCAACTATTTCCCTTTTCCCACTGTCAACCGGTTCACTACAGCCAATCATGTCCCTTTTCCCACAGTCAACCAGTCTGCTACAGCCAACTATTTCCCTTTTCCCACAGTCAACCAGTCCACTACAGCCAACTATTTCCCTTTTCCTACAGTCAACCAGTCCTCTACAGCCAACTATTTCCCTTTTCCCTCTGTCAACCAGTTCACTACAGCCAACTATTTCCCTTTTCCCTCTGTCAACCAGTTCACTACAGCCAACTATTTCCTTTTTACCACTGTCAACCAGTTCACTACAGCCAACTATTTCCCTTTTACCACTGTCAACCAGTTCACTACAGCCAACTATTTCCCTTTTCCCACTGTCAACCAGTTCAATACAGCCAACTATTTCCCTTTTCCCACTGTCAACCGGTTCACTACAGCCAATCACGTCCCTTTTCCCACAGTCAACCAGTCTGCTACAGCCAACTATTTCCCTTTTCCCACAGTCAACCAGTCCACTACAGCCAACTATTTCCCTTTTCCCACAGTCAACCAGTCCTCTACAGCCAACTATTTCCCTTTTCCCTCTGTCAACCAGTTCACTACAGCCAACTATTTCCTTTTTACCACTGTCAACCAGTTCACTACAGCCAACTATTTCCCTTTTACCACTGTCAACCAGTTCATTACAGCCAACTATTTCCTTTTTACCACTGTCAACCAGTTCACCACAGCCAACTATTTCCCTTTTACCACTGTCAACCAGTTCATTACAGCCAACTATTTCCCTTTTCCCACAGTCAACCAGTCCACTACAGCCAACTATTTCCCTTTTCCTACAGTCAACCAGTCCTCTACAGCCAACTATTTCCCTTTTCCCTCTGTCAACCAGTTCACTACAGCCAACTATTTCCCTTTTCCCTCTGTCAACCAGTTCACTACAGCCAACTATTTCCTTTTTACCACTGTCAACCAGTTCACTACAGCCAACTATTTCCCTTTTACCACTGTCAACCAGTTCACTACAGCCAACTATTTCCCTTTTCCCACTGTCAACCAGTTAAATACAGCCAACTATTTCCCTTTTCCCACTGTCAACCGGTTCACTACAGCCAATCACGTCCCTTTTCCCACAGTCAACCAGGCTGCTACAGCCAACTATTTCCCTTTTCCCACAGTCAACCAGTCCACTACAGCCAACTATTTCCCTTTTCCCACAGTCAACCAGTCCTCTACAGCCAACTATTTCCCTTTTCCCTCTGTCAACCAGTTCACTACAGCCAACTATTTCCTTTTTACCACTGTCAACCAGTTCACTACAGCCAACTATTTCCCTTTTACCACTGTCAACCAGTTCATTACAGCCAACTATTTCCTTTTTACCACTGTCAACCAGTTCACCACAGCCAACTATTTCCCTTTTACCACTGTCAACCAGTTCATTACAGCCAACTATTTACCTTTTACCACTGTCAACCAGCCCACTACAGCCAACCATGTCCCCATTTCTCACAGTCAATCAGTCCACTACATCCCATTTTCCCACAGTCAATCAGTTCACCACAGCCATGTTGCTTTTCCCATAGTCAACCAGTTCACGACAGCCAATCACGTCCCTTTTCCCACTGTCTACCAGTTCACTTCAAACAACTATGTTCTGTTTCCGTCATCCAATCCACAATAGGCAGCCAAGTCCCTATTTTCCCCGTTTACCAGACCACCATTACATAGTCGATCAAGTCCCTTTTCCCACAATCTGCCAACTCACTAATGCGGATCAAGCCAGTCCACAAAGTGAAAAATGTGGATCCTGGATGACTGTTACAAAATAGTGATTAACTGGCAACGCAAATGTTACACATAGTGCACAAACACCCACACCCAACCACCACCACCCAGGCAGACAGACAGACAGACACACTCTTTTTCTCGCTCGCGCAAACACACATTCATCACGACAACATTATGTGTGTCCTAAATCATCCCCCAGCGGCTCGGACTTGTCAGTGTCCTAAATCATCCCCGGGGGCTCGGACTTGTCAGTGTTCTAAATCATCCCCGGGGGCTCGGACTTGTCAGTGTTCTAAATCATCCCCGGGGGACCAGTCAGTGTTCTATGTCTACCGGGGTTGTCCTTCCATGTTGGAACATTGAGCTTGGGGAACATAAAGATGACCCGTTCGAGCCCGTACCCCAGAGCGCGACTCCAGGAGGTATTATGTAGAAAAGACATGTGACAACCCATGTACCTCAAGATAACTTCAAGCCGACGTGTTTTTCTTTTCTCTTTTTTTTTAAAACCATGACATGGTGTAATTAATAAATCGATCAGAATCAATGAATTAGTCTGTATTTTCTCCAGACCCTCCCGCACCTATTTTCCTCCTCTTCTCAGCATTTCCAACACACACACACACACGTGCGCGCGCGCGCACTCAAGTCGGGAGGGACATTTTGGGACGGGTGCTTTTGTGAAGTCAGATGGGGACTGAAACATGGAGGAACGTTCTAACCACTGCCAGTTCCCTGTTGTTCACATCAATCAACGCGTTGGTGATTTTATATATATATATATATATGTCGACAGTCGAGAAATCAACGCTAAATAGCTGTAGGCTTCACATATATAGACAGTCGACAGTCGAGAAATCAACGCTAAATAGCTGTAGGCTTCACGGTGTTGACACGAATGTGGAGGTGTATGAGAACGGTTCGCGTGTTGACTGGTGGCTCTCACACAGAATTCATTTGTTTCTTGGTGGGAGTCTTCCACACGGAATGTTTTGTTTCTTGACTGGGGATTTTACACAGGAGTGTTCTTGTGGGGATTTTACACAGGAGTGTTCTTGTTTTGATTTGAGGTTTTACACAGAATGGTTCGCTTCTTGATTGAAGGCTTTCACACAAAAGGGTTTGTTTCATGATTTGATTCCTTTCCTCAAAAGGGTTTGTTTCATGATTGGAGTCTTTTCCTTAAAAGGGTTTGTTTCATGATTGGAGTCTTTCATATTATAATGGTTCACTTCTTGATTGGAGGCTTTCACACAAAAACAAAAAACAAAAACAAAACAAAACAAAAAAAACCGTTTTGTTTTCTTGAATGGAGGTTTTACACAGAATGATTCGTTTCTTGAATGGAGGTTTTACACAGAATGGTTCGTTTCTTGACTGGAGGTTTTATGCAAAATGGTTCGTTTTTTGATTGGAGGTTTTCACACAAGGTAATTTGTTTCTTGGTTCGAGGCTTTAACACAAAATGGTTTGTTTCTTGGTAGGAGGTGTACACACAGGATGGTTCGTTTACTGATTGGAGGCTTTCACACAAAATGGTTTGTTTCGTAACTGGAGTATTTCATGCATAATGGTTAGCTTCTTGATTGGAGACTTTCACAAAAAATGGTTTGTTTCTTGATAGAAGGTTTTCACATTGGATGGTTTGTTTCTTGATTGGAAGTTTTCACACAGGGTAGTTGGTTTCCAAGTTGGAGGCTTTCACATATTATGGTTCGTTTCTTGATTGGTGCTTTTACAAAGGATGGTTCGTTTCTTGGTTGATGATTTTACAAAGGATGGTTCGTTTCTTGGTTGGTGATTTTACAAAGGATGGTTCGTTTCTTGATTGGTGCTTTTACAAAGGATGGTTCGTTTCTTGGTTGGTGATTTTACAAAGGATGGTTCGTTTCTTGATTGGTGCTTTTACAAAGGATGGTTCGTTTCTTGATTGGTGCTTTTACAAAGGATGGTTCGTTTCTTGATTGGTGCTTTTACAAAGGATGGTTCGTTTCTTGATTGGTGCTTTTACAAAGGATGGTTCGTTTCTTGATTGGTGATTTTACAAAGGATGGTTCGTTTCTTTATTGGAGGCATTCACACAAAATGGTTCGTTTCTTGACAGTAGGTTTTCACATAGGATGGTTCGTTTTTTTGGATTTATTGCTGGAGGCTTTCACCAAGAATTGTTGGTTTCTTAATTGGTGGTTTTTGTGAGGATCAGAGGCATTCACACCAACTTGGATAGTATGACGACAACTCCCACCGTGTTGACGATGAGAGCGGTGACAAAGGCCATGGCCTCCACCCTTCTGATGGACATTCCGTGCCTGAAGATGCTGATCTTCCTCTTACCCTCACTCTGGACGTCTTGTGTCTGCTCTGTGTGACAATGAGTTAGGTCCTTGTTCCCCTCATCCTCACCATTGTGAAATGGAACGACACGGTTGGTTGGTGCTCCACAGGTACAGTGTTTGTCCGACTGTGCTCCTTTCTGCTCGTGGAACTTCCTCAGAATGAGGAAACTGGTCACCACGATGAGGAAACTTTCAGCATATATAAACAGGAGGAGGATGAAGATCCAAGGCAGGACATCCAGGCCTCTGGGCATGTCTGTGTTGAAGAAGGAGGTGAAGACGGACATGGAGACAGTGAGGGTGACCAGGTAGGACACCTTTTCTCCCATCTCCAGGGGCAGGAGGAACACCAGCACGTTCAGATAGGACGTCAACACCATGGGCATCACCATCATCACAGCGTAGTAGGTGGTCTTGCGTCGTAGGTGCACGATGAATCGCGAGAGAACTGGGTCCAGTTTTCCACCTGATACAGCAGTGTGGGCTGTCACGTCGAGGACGTCCCACTCTCCGACCACCCCGAACTTTTCAGACAGGTCTTCTGTCTTGTTCCGAAGGACGGGCAGAAGGTGCATGCTGAGGGAGGTGTCCCCGAAGGTGACGGGGCAGAGGTGGCTGTCAAAGGGGTAGTGCGTCATCCACAGGCGGCAGCTGAAGGACAGCACGGTGTAGATGACGATGGTGATGGTGCCGTCAGGACTGATCCTCGCCACACCGGAACTGTCGTGAACAATGCTGACGGTGCTGACGGTTTCAGCAATGACCACGTCAGGCAGCCACAGGATGGAGGCCGGCATGGCGATGTGGTGCGGCAGGAGACTAGAAACGCCGCCTGTGATCTCCTCAATGAGGTCCTCATCCAGCGCCAGGGAGGAGTCGGTCCACCACATGTGGATCCCCGCGGACACGGTCACTGTCTGCCGACCTTCGTCCACGTTCAGAATGGAGGAGGGGGAGAACATCACTGTCCCGTTCGGTCTGTCCTCGAGCTTTTCCTTCAGCAAGGGTGCCGGGGGAACTTTCTGCAGGACAGCCTGGTGGTTCAGAAGCCAGCTTCTCCAGTGGTAGTAGGCCAGTCGGCTTCCTGAGTTTGGGCCTGGAAACTGAGATGCGTTGGTCACTACTGTGTGGCCGTCAGCTCCACCAGAGAATGACATGATCCACAGCAATACCATGAAGGGCCACTGGGTCGCGACTTGAGCACACCAACCCATAGCGAGCGTACAAGTGGATGAGAAGAGTGAAGCGTCTATTTCAGTCATTGATGTCCCCCCCCCTCCCTTTTTTTAAAAAAAAAAAGAAAAAAGAAAGAAAAAAAGATGATAGTTGTTGTGTTGATCTTCACTCCCGTTGCTCACGATCCAACAGACCCGCTCGCATATGGGCGGCAAATCCCCGATGAACAATCCCCTTTGTCTTCTGACCCGACGTGAACTGAATGCACTCACAGGAGAAATCAAATTACTAGATCCAAGTCAGTGTATCTCTTTCAATCAGATGTACAGACCCAGGTCACTGTATTACATTTTCTTTTCTGCCTCAATCAATTTTACTCACATCCTCCTCCAACGATAACCAGTCCAACATCTCTACATTCCAGTATCAAACTGATGAAACTTGGTAGCACTCATGATGAAAATGGACTGTCCTTTGTTGCCATGAAAACCTTGGCATCTGGTAATTATACCCCGCAGATCTCATTACTGGTGAAAGTGAGTACATTGTTCTGTGACATGTCTCCTGCCTGCACACTACAGCTGTGGCAAGTATGATGGAGCTGCTGTGTATAAACGTCATGCCACTGGCCATGCACAGCTCTATACTGTCAAGGCACGTGAAAACCGGACAGACAATCTCTTTCTTGTCTATTGATCTCCTCACAGGATCGATTCTCGTTAAAGATCATCAGAACATTCTGTTTGTTCGACCCGCTTTGTTGTGAGGTGGTGAATTGATTGATAGCTGAACGGTCCGAGATGGATTGCTCTCTGTCTCTGTCTGTCTGTCTCCTCCTTCTTCTTCTCTGTGTCTGTCTCCCCCCCACGCCCCCACCCTCTGTGTGTGTGTGTGTGTGTGTGTGTGGTATTATTATGTGAGGAGAGAGAGGGAAAAGATCCCTTATCTAAAATGAATTCAGCTGCTCATAAAAGATGCATTCCCTAACATCGCAAACTACACAACAGCCTGTCAGCAATAAAGTATCATCCAATGGGCGAGTGTTGTCCATTGCCGCGAAATGAACGTGAAGTGTGGCGGAGCAAGCAGACACACGCGATCCCACTTCTTTAACCCCTTCAGTGCTGGAGAAAAAACAGTAGAAAGTGGTGTTTCGAGTCACATAACTTTCCGAAACAATAAGCCTAAAACAGAAAATGATCTGCAGATGTACCACTCTAGATAAACTGTGTGAATTTTCAGCCTTCCAGAGTTATTTCCCTTCATCAGTGACGTTACTATGCACGTAGGTGATACGTGCTGTGGCACTCAAGGGGTTAATACCGCATTGATTGTTCGCCTCTAGTGGGCAATTTTCTTTCGATCTGTTTAGTTGCTTCACGATGCATATTTGCTCTCTTTGCACCGCCATGCCCCCACCACCCCCTTCTCTCTATCTTTCTCTCTCGCTGTGTAACCCCCCTCCCCCCACCCCCCCACCCCCCTCTTTCTCTCTCTTTTTTTTTTATCGTGGATGCGCGCGGGTGTGTACACACAGGGGAAAACAAATTACTGAGACATGATTGATCCCAATTCAAACGGGGGTAGGGGTGGCGTGGGGGTGGGAATTTCTCTTACAATCATTAGAAACTGCCAATAACTGTCATGCACCCCCCCCACACACACACCACTCGCCCTCCCCCCTCCCCCTTTCTCTCTCTGTGCAGCCTTAATGTATTCACATCAGCCTGATTTAGTTTCCAGTTTTACCTGAATCGTTTTATGAGGTGATAAATCAGTTATCATAATTATCATTATTATTGTTGTTGTTATTGTTATTATAACTATCATTATCATTATTATTATTATTATTATTATCAACATCATCATTATTGTTACGAAACAGTAATTTCAAATACGTAACATGATATTTCGTTTTACATATGCCAGTGGGAACTTCTCAAACAGTATGGTTCATGCGTGTCTTTTTTTGTCTCCCCCCCCCCCCCCCCCCCCCCCCTTGATACAGAAAGAAGGGAAACAATAAAGAAAAAAAGAAAATAAATAGATCAGTAAAAACTAAAACAAAAAGTAAAGACGCACACGTGCAGCATGAACCTCTACCAAACAGTATTGCCTAGCTGTCATTCCTTCAGGAACATGAGCAAAATGAAGAGAAGAGAAACAGTAAACAAGGAAAAAGTGCTGTTAATCTGTAGGACAAAGGCACGTAATTCAAACCAGCAACAGTTTCAATCTTCTTTTTCTTCGTTCGTGGACTGCAACTCCCACGTTCACTCGTATATACACGAGTGGGCTTTTACGTGTATGACCGTTTTTACCCCGCCGTGTAGGCAGCCATACTCCGTTTTCGGGTGTGTGCATGCTGGGTATGTTCTTGTTTCCATAACCCACCGAACGCTGACATGGATTACAGGATCTTTAACGTGCGTATTTGATCTTCTGCTTGTGTACACACACGTAGCCGGGGTTCAGGCACAAGCAGGTCTGCACATGTGCTGACCTGGGAGATCTGAAAAATCTCCACCCTTTTACCCACCAGGAGCCGTGACCGAGATTCGAACCCGGGACCCAAGTTAGATTGAAAGTCCAACGCTTTAACCACTCGGCTATTGCGCCCGTCAACAGTTTCAATTATGTGACTTTGTCTCATGATGAGTAGCGGTACTTACTCCAAAGTTTTACATCATTCCTTTATCTTGTATTATGAATAACAATACTTTTTCATTGTTTCATATGATCCATTTGTTGTCTCATATGTTCAGTTTCAGTTTCTCAAGGAGGTGGCGCTGCGTTCGGATAAATCTAAATGGGTCACACCACATCTGCTAGGCAATTGCTTGACCAGCAGCATACCCCAACGCGCTTACGCATGCATATACATTTATGAACCTATCGGAGTGGATTTCTTCTACAGGATTTTGTCAAAGGCCAACACTTATATGTGTGGAGTGATGGCCTAGAGGTAACGCGTCCGCTTAGGAAGCGAGAGAATCTGAACGCGCTTGTTCGAATCAAAGCTGAGCCGCCGATATTTTCTCCCCCTCCACTAGACCTTGAGTGGTGGTCTGGACGCTAGTCATTCGGATGAGACGGTAAACCGAGGTCCCGTTTGCAGCATGCACTTAGCGCACGTAAAAGAACCCACGGCAACAAAAGGGTTGTCCCTGGCAAAATTCTATAGAAAAATCCACTTCGATAGGAAACCAAATAAAACTGCACGAAGGGGGAAAAAAAAAAAAAAAAAAAAAGGGTGGCGCTGTAGTGTAGCGACGCGCTCTCCCATGTTTTGTTTCTTCCAGAGCGCCAAGAGCGTGTTGCACACGGCACCTCGGGTCATCGTCTCATCCGAACACTCAGTTGGACTTAAAAGTCAAATTTCGGAGAAAGAGCGAGACCAGAAATCTTGTTGTCTTACAGTGAGTAACAGTACTTATTCTTTAGTTTACAGCATTCCTTTATGTCGTATAATGAACAGCCGGCAATACTTACTCCTTGTTTTTGTACAACATTCGTCTGTTGTCCATTTGTAAAAAGAAATTCGACTGATTTTTCTTTTTTCGTTTTTTTTCGGTTTTTTTTTTTAAATGATAGTTTATTACTATTGCGCCTTTGTTTAAAAGGAACAATAATGCCCAAGTCACATCACATGAGTAAAACTATTGAAAAAATACCCAAAGGTCATAAACCGCAAGTGAACCCCGCCTCACCCCCATATCCCCATGTGTACAACATCAACAGTCAGCTCAACATTTAGTCTTTGTCAGTTTGTGATGCTAAGTTTATTGCACTTTTTCAGTAGTTGTAAGCAGCGTCGGTATTTTGATCTGTACCCTCTCTTGCTGTGGGGTGCCGGTAAGTATTTCTCGCTGTTCTGAGGACCCGAACAACCGAAGGGGACGCGTGGTTTGTGCACACGGCGTCATCACCACAGAATACTAAAATTAATAGGCAGAACGGACATACGCGCCTTCGGTATGTTCCGTTAGTTTCCGTACATACTCGGGCCGCCATTTTGTTATCCCTGTACACGATTTGCGATGGCGGCTATTTCAACAGTATCAACACGTGGTGCGAAGCACAGAATACTATTCTGTGGTCATCACTGAAAATTCAAAACTGAAACCGTTTTGGAATGACTTTTCTAACGCTAAAAGCGCCACATACAAAAAAACAACAACAAAAAACAAAACAAAACCAAAAAAAAACCAAAAACCAACAACAAAAACAAGAGAGGCAAGGCCTTCAAGACTCACTTGTGATACACTTAAAAAAAAAAAAATCTAATCGTCAAAATGTGTTCTGTATTTGTTATTATAAAGCTTCGGGTTAAAAGAAAAAGAGAGAGAGAGAGAGAGAGAAAGAAGTCCTAACAGCAGTTTCGAACCCCGCGTGTTCGGATGAGAAGAAACTGTCTTATCCATTACACTATCGTGGCTCCTTAACTGACGTTCAAAAATATAACATTTAAACATGCTTTTTTTTAAAGGGCGATAAATCGATTGCGGTATTCGCAGTGAGAACGCTGTTTAAATCGTATTATTCTGGTGTATCTTGGGCATTAAAAAAATCTTTAAGGGCAATTAAAAATTCTTTTTAAGTCCGCGGTAAAGGAGACGTGGCTATCGCCGCAATCACACTGCAACATTTAGCCGTTTTCTCTGGATCTAGATAGATGTACAAGTTTAGTTACACCAGGTTGACACGGCAGTTGATTCAATTTCTCTTTTATGTTCATTCTAGCTTTATAGTTTTAAAGTTGATATGAAAATTGAGTATTTTGTTAAACTGAGCCAAGTACAAGTACTTCTAAACGTCATATGAAGTGAAAAGGACTTCATTTTGAGAAAAGTCAAGACTGGAAATTTTTGCGTTTCATCTATTCAAGGGTATTAACTCTCATGGTTTATTTTTAACTGTGAATTCCAACTGATTCTATGGGTATTTTTATGGCAGTTTGGGGCATAATCCAGTAAGTGATAAGTTCACAAATCTTTCTCTGAATAAATATTTAACGGTCTCCTTCTCCAACTTTCCATCACATGTTATTGTGTATTGTCCATTGAATATAAGATTGAACGAGCAGGTCAACAACTTGAAACAAAATGGCGTTGTTCGCGTTCGCGAAGAATATGAGCACGCGCTTTGAATATGTATAAATATGTGCACGCAATTGATTTTTGCCCATGACCTTCAGGGCTCAGCCAATAGATCTATAAGGTCCACTCGTCGTATTGATTTTAGTATTTTCCGAAAAAGACCACTTGGGCGAATGAACATAGTGAAAGCCCTGTACACTGAGAGTAAAACACACAAGCTTTTTATGTATTGAGTATAATTTCAAAATGTAATGTTTAAGATGAGAAAGATCAGTTTAAAGCAAATTAAGCCCCATAGCATTAATTACAAATTAACTTCCCTTTTTTACTATCTGCACCAAAGACATGCAAAATAAATATAACTTCCATGCTTAGCAAAAGAAGTTCCTGTTTGAACAAAAAATGATAAAAGTGACTGCTCTTGTTGCTGTGTCAGAATATCAGATCAAAGTGCCAAGTTTAGAGAATAAAAAAAAATATAAATATAACAGTAAATTCAGTTTGCATATAATTTGGCTTCTTTTTAAAATTTTTTGTGTGCCTATCCCAAAGGTGAAATATTTTGTTTTAAACAAGATCACTGGAAAGAATTGAATTTTTCCTATTTTATGCTAAATTTCGTGTCAACTGACAAAGTATTTGCAGAGAAAATGGCAATGTTAAAGTTTACCACGGACACACACACACACACACACACACACACAGATAACTGAACACCGGGTTAAAACATAGACTCACTTTGTTTACACAAGTGAGTCAAAAAACAAAACAACAAACAAACAAACGAAAAAAAAAGACAGAAAGGTTAAGTTGAACTCATCCATAGTCTGTTCGCACATGTTGTTGTGGCCCAATGGTTAGTAACACGTCCGCCTAGGAAGTAGGGAATCTGCACGCGCTGGTTAGAACCCCTAACTCACCAGTGTGTTCCCCTCCTCCACTAGACCTTGAGTGGTGGTCTGGATGCTGGTCACTCGGATGAGATGAGGAACCGAGGTCTCGAGTGGAGCATGAAACTTGGTGCTTGACACCCTGTATGCGATTGCCGCTTTAGTGCCTGTTAAAGAACCCAACAAAAAAGTTTCTCAAAAGCAAAAAATCTGAAGGAAAATCGATTTTGATAGGAAAACAAAAGCACTTGCAGATATATATATATATATATATAAGGAGAGAAAAGAAAGCACATACACAAAAAAAGAAAAAAGCTGTTGCTCTCAATGTAGCGATAACTAATCAGATTAAGACAGGAATACAGACTATGTGTGTGCTCAAATTAACTGCACGGATGGGCATTGGTTCACGTTATGCAATATAATATTGGTTGATATATATATACGGGTGTGTGTGTGTGTAAAAACTGAAAGGTTCGATTCTAAGAGAGGGGGGAACCCGACTGATTGATGCACTCACTTGCACTCACCCTCTCTCCTCATACCAGTAGCAGGGCCACATAGAGTGGTTTTTATACATGTTTACTTATACTTACAAAACAGCACACAGCAGTACTAACTTAAGCTTCTAATCACTATGCATCTATAAGCAGCACCTATAAGCAGCACACATTGCCTACTTTAAGCAGCACATCGTAAACAGTTCACACAACACCTAAAGCAGCACATCTGGAACGCAATAGCCGACTGGTTAAAGCGTTCGACTTTTCAATCTGAGGGTCCCGGGTTCGAATCTCGGCGCCTGGTGGGTAAAGGACGGAAATTTTTCCGATCTCACAGGTCAACATATGTGCAGACCTGCTAGAGCCTGAACCCCCTTCGTGTGTATACGCAGACAGGAGATCAAATACGCACGTTAAAGATCCTGTAATCCATGTCAGCGTTCAGTGGGTTATGGAAACAAGAACATACCCAGCATGCACACCGCCGAAAACGGAGTATGTCTGCCTACATGGCGGGGTAAATGAACAAAACGGTGATACACGTAAAATGTGACATGTTTGTCTGGGTGTGCATATGTGTGTGCCTGAAACCTGATTGAATGACACAGGAAACGAATGATGATCGCCAAGTGACAGCCGTCAGTCAGCTCTACCCAGGTAGGCAGCCTGTTGTGCAAATGACCCCGTGTTTGTAAAGTGCTTAGAGCTTGGACTTTGACCGAGGAAAGGCGCTATATAAGTATCCATATTGATCAATCAAAAACAAAACCAAAACCCCGGTCAGGTACAATCTCAAAATATACACACTCAGCACTTTTCATCACATGTCCAACAGTATGCACTCCTCTCACACATAGATCTGTGTGAGGTAAAACAAGCTTTATCAAGCTTACCTGCCACCAACAGTGACATACAATACTGTACCAAATATGTCTGACCAATACAACACTGTGTTCAACTCATGTTACCCATCATACAGTACAACTGTGTGCTACAATTACCAAACAAGTATCTTTGTCTTCACAAAGTATCCCACTAACATAATGTATGGGAATCATTATTACCAACATATCTGTGGTAAACAGTAATGTACAACAACATAGCACTGACCCTCAGTGCTCTCATTGTTTACCAAATCATTAACCACTGACACAACTCCTACACGTTATCACAACTACCAACAAGTCAAACATGTGTTCCACAACACTTGCCGTTACCCCCATGTGTACACACACATGACAAATCCTCAACACACACTGACAGCGTTAACCTGTAGATCAGTTCATTTCACATTTAACCAACACCACTTAATATACAAAACAACAAAGTGATACATCAATAATACATCAAAACCCACTGTAGGTGTAGCAAAACCAAAGCACTCTACACACCTGCTACACATATACCATCTCCATGGTTTCTCATATAGATTTCAATGTTTTCAGTGTTTCCACAATCAGCAACTGACAATACACTGACATATCACTGCACTAACATTTATGCCAAAAAATCAGAAACAAGATATCTGTAACAAAATAGTAAGGGGGGTGGGGTGGGGGACTCAAAAGATATAGGCCGGTACTTCCCTCAGTTAGTGGCTAGATTTCACACACTAACCGCTTTTCTTTCCACCAGCCACAAGATCAACTGACACTTGCTGTTCACTGACACAAAACATGGTTTCCAAACACAAGTGAGTTATCAAAGCATGCAACCATCACACATAATTGCTCACAGCCCAAAGGTCAGTCAACAAGGATTTCCTTGCACTTTTCAGTTGATCAGCCTGTGCCATGTTCTATTAATTTTCTTCTGGGAGACAGCCAAGAATTAGCTATGTTGACTGGTTTTATTCCTTCCCACAACATACTATACTGTGCATACTAATTGCAAGCTACAACACTCACTCCCCAACTGGTAAAACAAAAGTAACCAATCTTAGCTTGTCCTAGTGACGCCAAGTGAATGATTGACAGATTCACTGCCTAATCCTGATTCGCCCCATCCACAGTTCATCTCATTCGCTCATTAACTTGCTAGAACACACTGTGACGACGTCACAAAGAGTGGGGAGAGGTGAGGGGGATGGAGGTGGAACAACTTGAAAGACAGACTGCCTTACTGGAACGTTCCGCCATGCCGACATTTGCATGTTTCGAACATGCCGACATCTACTTCAGCACGGATTGCGGCATGCATCACATAATATAATAACTGCACATGTTTCCCAAGCTGAGCCTGGTGACGGTGGACTCACTGAACAAAAACAGCCGACTAGGGAGTGGGGATGAGGAGTGAGGGCGGCGCGGTGGCGGTGGGACCTCGAAGACTGGACTTTGAACAGAGCGGGGAGGGAGATAAGACAGGGGGAGGGAGGGGGGCGAGGCGCAGGGGGTAGGGGGTGGGGGTAAAGGGATAAAGGAGGGAAGGGGGGGGGTAGTGGGGGACAAAGTGGGGGTGGTGCAGTTGACACTGCTGGTACAATAACACACACACACACACACACACATATATGTGTGTGTGTGTGTGTGTAAAAGCCGAAAGGTTCGATTCTAAGAGGGGGGGGGAAACCGATTGATGATGTACTCACTTGCACTCACTCACCCTCTCTCCTCATACTAACTTAAGCTTCTGATCACTATGCATCTATAAGCAGCACCTATAAGCAGCACACATTGCCTACTTTAAGCAGCACATCGTAAACAGTTCACCTTACACCTAAATTAGCATACCTGGAACGCAATAGCCGAATGGTTTCAATCTGAGGGTCCCGGGTTCGAATCTCGGTCACGGCGCCTGGTGGGTAAAGAGTGTAGATTTTTTCAGATATCACAGGTCAACATATGTGCAGACCTGCTAGTGCCTGAACCCCGTGAAAGGCGCTATATAAGTATCCGTATCGATCAATCAGAAACACAAAACCAGAACCCCGGTCAGATACAATCTCAAATTATCCTGGAGATGACTGCTATGAAAAGCCTATACACTCTCAGCACCTTTCATCACATGTCCAACAGTATGCACTATTCCCACAGAGAGATCTATGTGAGGTGAAACAAGCTTTGTCATGCTTCACAAAATGAAGAAACGTTCAAAGCTGGAGGGTATTAACGATGATGATAACAATGGTGATGATGATTACAGTAAGGATGATGATGATGGTGGTGGTGGTGGTGACGCTGATGATCATGGAAATATAAATTTCCTTTAAATTCATAGACCACGTATCCGTCGAGTATCGTAAGCGCTACAACAAACATGCGTTATGAAAACCAACAACAGCAGAAAAGTGAAAAAATACAGTGAGACAATCTCTCTCATTTCAGTCCGACCGTCCACAGACATGCATGCCCCCTAACTCACCCACATCCTCAAACCTACACAGACACACACACACACACACACACACACACACACACACAGAGAGAGAGAGAGCACAGACTCACTCATTCACTCACTGACACATTTACTCGCGAACAGAAACGAAATATAAATAGAAAGGTGTATAATATTTTTCATGGCGTAGCAGAGTTCATACAACTCCGTTATTTCTGCTGCTTGCAGTAGATGGACCAGTCAACAGTGAAGTGAAAGAGATGAGGATATTTTTTTTTATGGTTCTATATATCTAAGACTGCATGAGGTTCTGTTTGAAAATTAACCCTTTCACCACCAGTCAATTTAGAGTGCAACATTCCCTTGTGCTATAAACACAGAAAATAATATGGTGTCTAAGAACAGCTGGAGACTCCCCCTGCGATGTGTAGAGAATAAGTCCTATCCAACCACTGAACATTAAAAGCAGTAGGTTCATGGATAACAGATCCATGATCTAGTCACCATTCAGTGACACGGGTGCTCTAACTGGCTGCTGCATAAATGCGAGTTTGGCAGTGAAAGGGTTAAAAGGAAAGACGAAACAAAATTTCATATACACTGTGCTGATGATAGTTACATGCCTTGAAAAAGGACAGTATGAGCTGCACCAGAATCAACACTCGTCTTTTTTATTTTTTATTTTTATTTTTTTTAACACACACAAACACGACTATTGTGGATGGGGAAACAGTAAAAGGGAGAGAACACAATATATGCCACCCGCCCCTTCCCCGTTAATAAAAAACAAAAAACGTATTTTGTTCTCTTTCTAGGTGACCCAACTATTTATTCTCTTGAGAATGAATAAATATCATACCAGCCGCTGTGCGAAGTGGTTAGCGTCGCGGACTGACGGCTGGGAGGACGCAGGTTCGAATCCCAGCGGAGGTGGGTTTTTCGGCTCGTGGCCAGCTCCTACCCAGAGTTGAGTGTGCTATGGGCTTAAATTGGGAGACTGGGACCACACAGTGCCATCTGCTTCACGGATGCGTCTTTGGGTGTGTTGCTCTAATTACCTGACTAACCCTGCATGTGTTTGTATCTCTCGGGCCTGGTTAACGCCGGGACATCATTATGACAGGAAGCGTATAGTACAGCCTTGTCACGTAGTCCCAAAACCAAAATGGACCTCCATAGCAACATCGTCATCGTCATCGTCATGCTCCTCCTTCATCATCATCAACATAAACAGAACAGTCTCAAAGTCTGTGGCCTTTCATGCCCTGCTCTCATGGTGACATCAGTTTCGATATCCCTCCACTTCCGTGCTTGGGGTGAATCCTGTCAATGTCTTAAGTATCGGCAGATTCATGGGGGGCTGTTGTTTGGGGGACGTGGTGGCAGTCTCCACTCTGGGAAGGACGCTCACTCAGTCTGGCTCCGCGACTAAGCCATTATTGTCGTTAGTAGGGGGCTTAGTAGGTGGTGCCGTAAGTACGTTAAATCAGAACAGGCACCACTGAACACCATCGAAGTGACTCAGCAGCAGTGCAGGGTCTCCTCTGGTGTGTGGCCTCCCGGCGACCTAACATCGATGGTTCCCTGCGGACTACCGACGCTAGAACTGTGACGGACGAACCCGGGTGTAGCCGTGTATGGGGGAATCTAAATGAGCGGCGCGGGAATAATGCCACTGAAACGGTGTAGATGATGGGACAGAGAAAAGCATATTGAATATACAATATTATATTAGACAATCAAAACCTGAAGAAAAAGTGATTCAATTAGGCTGTTTAACGTCTGTGATAAGATAGGCCTATACTGAGACCATGAAATATTTACTGCAGTATAGCTGAGGGAATTTTATAAGCAGAATTGATGGACAGCCCCCTGATTCATTCTATACCCATGGGAAGAACCAAAGCAGCTGGTGGTGAGCAGGGCACATAATTTATGTGTGAAGATCCTGTAGAGTCACAGGGGTTCAGTCTTTTTCATTTCAAACGTCAGTGCTACCCTCTGAGAATGTTTTTCTCTGACTGTGCATTTACCTGACACGTCAATAGTTGATGCACTGAACATGAATTACACCAGGTTGGAAAGTATAACGCCTAGTCCAACAGTGTTGACAGTGAAAGCAATGACAAAGGAGATTGCCTCAAGTCGAGCAACTGTCATCTTTCTGATAAACGTCTTCGCTGTCATCTTTGGTCTGCGTTCGTCTTCCTTTTTCAGTTCTTTCCTGGAGCCACAGGTTTCTCCTTCATTTTCATCGAACACCGTCTGAGTGGGGCTGACGCGGTTGCTGTTGCCTTCAGAGGAACTGACACAAGTGTCTTCCTGCTTTTCATGTTGGTATCTCCGCAGTATGAGCAAAGTTGTCAGCAGGATAAGAAAAACTTCAGCGTAAACAAAGAGAAGAAGGTGGAAGATCCAGGGCAGACTGTCCAGGCCTCTGGGCATGTCTGTGTTGAAGAAGGAGGTGAAGACAGACAGGGACATGGTGAGGGTGACCAGGTAGGACGCTTTGTCTCCCACCTCCAGGGGCAGGAGGAACACCAGCACGTTCAGATAGGACGTCAACACCATGGGCATCACCACCATCACAGAGTAGTACGTGGTCTTACGTCGTAGATAGATGACGAACTGAGGAAATGTCTGCTGTAAATTAACATGTAGAACAGTGTTAGCCGTGACATTAGTGATGACCCATTCTCCTTCAACACCAAATGCTTCATTATAGTCTATATAGAAGGGAAGCATTTCTGTCATATTGCTAGTGTCCACAATTGTGATGGGACAGGGGTGACTGTCAAAGGGATAATGGGTCATGCTCAGCTGGCAGGTGAATGTGAAGACACTGGTATGAAAAACACTGATATTCCCATTTGCGTAGATTGAAGCTTCTGCATAAACATCACGCAGAATGTCCACAGAGCTCACACCTTCAACCATCGCCACGTGAGGCAGCCATAAAAGTTGAGAAGGAACAGACACGTAAGAAGACAGGAGAGTGGAATTTCCTCCAGTGAAATCCTCAATGAGTTCTTCAGTCAGTGCAAGGGAACCATGATTCCATTGGAACTGAAAACCTCCGGACATCGTCACAGTTTGTTGACTTTCATCTACATTTAGGACGGAGATTGAGTAGAATCCGACGTCCACTTTTAGTCTGACAAAGTTGCCTGACAGATCCATGGGCATTGGGGGAACTTTCTGCAGGACGGTCTTGTGGTTCAGAAGCCAATTTCTCCAGTGGTAGTAGGCCATTTGGCTTCGTAACTGTGGACCTGAAAACTGAGATGTGTTGGTCACTACTGTGTGGCTGTCAGCTCCACCACACAATAACAGGATCCACAACAATGCAATGGATGGCCAGTGGGTCACTTTTTGAAGATTCCAGTCCATGGCGAGCCCCAAACAGAAGAGATTTCACCACCACTGTTTTGTTTATAGAACCTTTCAAATCGTTGCTAACTTCCCAGACGGTCTCTTTCGTAATAGAGAATCGGTGAACAATGAATGCTGTTTTTTCAGATGACTGAAGTGATATGTATGTACAGTCACAGCCGCAGACAACACATGACTGTTGATGAACTGTCTCGCAAGCACGGTCACCGACCGTTTCTCAGCGTCCCTCTGAACTCTCAACACACAGTGAACAGTATTTAACGGATGTCTCCCAATCTAGTTGTGAGCGAAGGGTACAGGTCGCTTGATGCGTCATACGTTTGAACACTTTTTCCGGTGTGTATCCGGTCACACAGGCACCAGGGTGGAGGCGAGTGTAAAGGTGAAAGTGATCAGAGGGAACACGACCAATTTGGCAACAGAAACATCGCTGCTGCCAGCTAAATGCACTCGCAAACAGAACCATGGACTCCCCTTTGTCTTTCACTGAAGCTACACACGAGGAAACGGTGGCTAGAAAATGGGGTTACACACACTAATGGCTCTCTCCCCTCAGTGTTCTGGCGAGATGGGTACTCTCTTTTTTTTTTTTTTTTTTTTTTTTTTAACTGAAATGGCAGTTTTTCTATTTCTATTGTTCGGATACGAACCCTGATTTATATGCATGTCCAGGTCAGCATTCGGAAATAGTCCACACACACACACACACACGGACGCGCGCGCGCAAGCGCGCACACATGCACGCATACACACGTACACATGCGCGCGCGCAGACACGCACGCACGCAATGCACACACACGCGCGCGCGCGCAGAAGGAGAGAGAGATATGCTTGTAATGCTGTTTTGTTGTTGTTGTTGTTTTCAGTAATACTGATTGCGTTTAAGGTTCTTCACGAAATGTACAAAGTGTTCCTGAAGATTTACCATGCCACATCAGCCACAAAGGTTCAAATATTAAATCATGTTCCGACTAGCGACAGATCAGCGGTGAACTGAGCCCCGGCAAATTGTCGCCGGCGACAATACAGCGGAGCCGACAATTCAGTGCGTAACGAAGATGGTTCCAAGCGGAAGCTTCCACCAGAGACAAAAGACAGATCGGCGGCCGATTGTGGTGGAGTGTTAGAATCTTGGAACACAGAAGCAATTACAAAGTTGATCGGAGAGAGCGAGATGATGGGGTGTGGAGGTGAAGGCAGTTAACACAGATTAGAGCGACAGGGGCAGATTCATTTATATATGCATTTATAATAACAGATGAACAGCGTGGGCGTGGGCTTGGGCGGGGACGTGGAGAGGGGTAATACCACTACTGAAACGGAGATAACAAGATAGTTAATATGTACGCTGTGATCAAGGAAGGGTGCGCCAGTTGCTCATTCGTTTTTCGGTTTTATCTGATGAGCATTTGTCTTTTTAAATGTTATTATTATCTTACTGAATATTCTCCTTTTTGAAATGATTTAAACGCACACATACGCGCACGCGCGTGCGCGCGCACACATCGCTCAACACGCAGGCACACAGACGCGTGCGCGCGCGCGCGTGCGCTCGCACAAAGCGATGCATGCACATGCACTGACACACACGCAACACACACACAGTTGGTACACTCTGAATCATAATGTAATAGTATCTTACCCACATGTTTTTCAAACACATAATAATTGATGTGTACATGGTGATAAGTGAAAGGTGTGTCAGTACGGGTTTGTTTGTTTTTTTGTTGACGGGCATTTTATTTTAAGTGAGCCTAAAGAAAATTTTCTGTTTTTGGTTGAAGCAGATAATAAAGTATTTTGAACTGAATTTAATTGACTTGAAGAAGAAGAAGTAGAAGAAGAGGAGGAGGAGGAGGAGAGAAAGGGGAAGAGGAGGAGGAAGAGGAGGTGGAGGAGACAGATTGATCGACTGATTGAGCAATCATCTTTACTTTCACGAATGACAGAGGGAAGAACAGAAACGCACACAGATGTTTAGAAAGAGAGAAGGGTGGGGGAGACAGACAGACAGACAGACAGACAGACACACACACACACAGACGGAGACAGAGAGACAGAGACATAGAAAGAGAGAGGCAGACAGAGAGAGAGACACACAAAGACAGACAGACAGACAGAGAGAGAGACAGACAGACAGAGAGAGAGAGAGAGATAGACAGAGAGAGAGAGAGACATGGACACAAGAAGCGAAAGAGGCCAGGAGAGAGAGACATGGTTTGATTCTGATGTAATTTCCCTTGGCTTCCCCGCCTCCCCCCCTCTAAATTTAGAACTGGAGTTTCATCAATATGAAAGCATCCGTTGACATGAATCAGAGCTTTTCCATTGCAGTCATTATCTCCATAATGAACTACATCTTGTGTGTCTATGTCATGCATATAGTGAACTGAGAAGAAGAAGAAAAAAAATTCCATGTGTATTTGATTGTGCTTTCATACCTGTGAAACTGAATGTTTGTTGCATATCTGTCATACATGTGTATGTGTGCGTGCGTGTGTGAATATGTGTCTGCATGTTTTACATTTATTTGCTTATTTATCATCATTGTTGTCTTTTTTTGTGCGCTTAGAGTTGAATTTCATCAAGATTTTGCGCCTTATAAATATTAGTAGTAGTAGTAGTAGTAGTCTTTTTTATGTATTTATATATATATTAAAAAAATTTTTTTCTTCTCAAGGCCTGACTAAGCGCGTTGGGTTACGCTGGTGGTCAGGCATCTGCTTGGCAGATGTGGTGTAGCGAATATGGATTTAACCGAATGCAGTGACGCCTCCTTTAGCTACTGATACTGATACTTCTCCCCTCAGTGCTGGTGTAACGTCCTAAATCATCCCCCCCCCCCCCCACCACCACCACCACCACTACCCCTTCCTTCAATCGGTCATCCAGGGGACGTTTCAATTTCTTGACATTCCCCCTCCCACCCACTAAACTTTTTTGTTGTTGTGTATTTGCTGACATTAGCGTGTGCGTGAGTGAGTGAGTGAGTGAGTGAGTGAGTGTGTGTGTGTGTGTGTGTGTGTGTGTGTGTGTGTGTGAAGGTCATTAATTCAACGTCTGTTCACTAAAGTGATTTTTGACGGGAAAAAAGTGTGTGCAGTTGTATGTGTGTAAGTGTATGAGAACGTGCTCGAACTGTGCACAATCATGAGTGTCACCAGAAATAGAATCTTAGAATGAAAATTTGGGGGTGAAAACAAACTAAGGAACTGAATCACTCAACCAACAGATGAGTCATTTGTCAGAATGCTTATGACTTACAGGTAATCATCTGTCGGACATACAGATAAATGTTTTGGAAAAATGATGAGGATTTTATGTTGGAAAAGTATAGGAATGAACTCTCATCTTGACGCAAGAAAGAATACGTGAATTACCACTGCTGACCACGATCAAAAACATTCTGAATGCGGCATTTGATCATGCAATGTTAAGACCCTTTACGTGGTGCGACTATTTAATGACCAGCACTCGTCACAACCGGAAAGTGAGCAACTCGCGCTATGTTAGCATCTTTCTGGATTATGTCAACTCTACTACGCAATGGCTAATTGGTACTCTTCAACCGGTTTTGACCACTGGCGACTACTGACCCCAGCTGACCACTGACAACTACCCAGAAGTGTGTGGAAGCAAAGAGAGAAATGTAGAAGTGTAGACCTTGGGAATACAGACCTGGGAGAACATAGATCAGCAGGAATATAACCCTGGGTACATTGACCTGGGGGGGAATACAGAACTGCCAAATTGTGACAACATACACCTTTGGGAAACATATACCTGGGGGAACTTAAACCAGAGGGACCATAAACATACTCCCTGTTCAAACCTTTCAAATGTCTATCATGTTCGGGTAGGCAAGTACTCGGAGACAACTGGATTGATTCAGTTGAGTTTTTGATTTCTGGTACATGTGCTTTATGTTGTTTCATCGTGGTTTTACTGGTGTTCTGTTTGTTAAGAGTTTCCCACATTTGACCAATAAAACAAACTTGCTTCCAAAATCAGAATCGCCAAACCGAACAGACGAACATTAAGTTCATTAATTTTGCCTCATCATTACAGATTACAGATTATGTGTGAAGATCCTGTACAGTCACAGGAGTTCAGTCCTCCTTTTCATTTCAAACGTCAGTCCTACCCTCTGCGAATGCATGCTTTTGTCTGACAGAGTCAGTAGTTGATACACTGAACATGAATTACACCAGGTTGGAAAGTATAACGCCTAGTCCAACAGTGTTGACAGTGAAAGCAATGACAAAGGAGATTGCCTCAAGTCGAGCAACTGTCATCTTTCTGATAAACGTCTTCGCTGTCATCTTTGGTCTGCGTTCGTCTTCCTTTTTCAGTTCTTTCCTGGAGCCACAGGTTTCTCCTTCATTTTCATCGAACACCGTCTGAGTGGGGCTGACGCGGTTTATGTTGCCTTCAGAGGAACTGACACAAGTGTCTTGCTGCTTTTCATGTTGGTATCTCCGCAGTATGAGCAAAGTTGTCAGCAGGATAAGAAAAACCTCAGCGTAAACAAAGAGAAGAAGGTTGAAGATCCAGGGCAGACTGTCCAGGCCTCTGGGCATGTCTGTGTTGAAGAAGGAGGTGAAGACAGACAGGGACATGGTGAGGGTGACCAGGTAGGACGCTTTGTCTCCCACCTCCAGGGGCAGGAGGAACACCAGCACGTTCAGATAGGACGTCAACACCATGGGCATCACCATCATCACAGAGTAGTACGTGGTCTTACGTCGTAGATAGATGACGAACTGAGGAAATGTCTGCTGTAAATTAACATGTAGAACAGTGTTAGCCGTGACATTAGTGATGACCCATTCTCCTTCAACACCAAATGCTTCATTATAGTCTACATAGAAGGGAAGCATTTCTATCATCATACCTTCAGTGTCCACAATAGTGAAGGGACAGGGGTGGCTGTCAAAGGGATAATGGGTCATGCTCAGCTGGCAGGTGAATGTGAAGACACTGATACGAAAAACACTGATATTCCCATTTGCATAGATTGAAGCTTCTGCAGAAACATCACGCAGAATGTCCACAGAGCTCACACCTTCAACCATCGCCACGTGAGGCAGCCATAAAAGTTGAGAAGGAACAGACACGTAAGAAGACAGGAGAGTGGAATTTCCTCCAGTGAAATCCTCAATGAGTTCTTCAGTCAGTGCAAGGGAACCGTGATTCCATTGGAACTGAAAACCTCCAGACATCGTCACAGTTTGTTGACTTTCATCTACATTTAAGACGGAGATTGAGTAGAATATGACGTCCACTTTTAGTCTGACAAAGTTGCCTGACAGATCCATGGGCATTGGGGGAACTTTCTGCAGGATGGTCTTGTGGTTCAGAAGCCAATTTCTCCAGTGGTAGTAGGCCATTTGGCTTCGTAACTGTGGACCTGAAAACTGAGATGTGTTGGTCACATCTGTGTGGCTGTCAGCTCCACCACACAATAACAGGATCCACAACAATGCAATGGATGGCCAGTGGGTCACTTTTTGAAGATTCCAGTCCATGGCGAGCCCCAAACAGAAGAGATTTCACCACCACTGTTTTGTTTATAGAACCTTCCAAATCGTTGCTAACTTCCCAGACGGTCTCTTTCTAACAGAGAATCGGTGAACAATGAATGCTGTTTTTTCAGAGGACTGAAGGGATGTGTATGTACAGTCACAGCCGCAGACAATACATGACTGTTGATGAACTGTCTCGCAAGCACGGTCACCGACCGTTTCCCAGCGTCCCTCTGAACTCTCAACACACAGCGAACAGTATAGTCTCCCAATCTTGTTGTGAGCGAAGGGTACAGGTCGCTTGTTGCATCATACGTTTGAACACTTTTTCCGGTGTGTTTCCGGTCACACAGGCACCAGGGTGGAGGCGAGTGTAAAGGTGAAAGTGATCAGAGGGAACACGATCAATTTGGCAACAGAAACATCGCTGCTGCCAGCTAAATGCACTCGCAAACAGAACCATGGACTCACTTTGTCTTTCACTGAAACTACACACGAGGAAACGGTGGTTAGAAAATGGGGTTACACACACTAATGGCTCTCCCCGCAGTGCTGGTGTAACGTCCCAAATCATCCCCCCACCACCTCCACCCCTTCCTTCAATTAGTCATCCGGGGGACGTTTCAATTTCTTGACATTCCCCGCTACCCAATAAACTTTTTTTGGTATTTGCTGACATTAGCGTGTGCCTGAGTGAGTGAGTTGTGTGTGTGTGTGTGTGTGTGTGTGTGTGTGTGTGTGTGTTTGAAGGTCATTAATTTAACGTCTGTTCACTAAAGTGATTTTAGAGGGGGGAAAAAGTGTGTGCAGTTGTATGTGTGTAAGTGTATGAGAACGTGCTCGAACTGTACACAATTATGAATGTCACCAGAAATAGAATCTTAGAATGTAAATTTGGGGATGAAAACAAAACTAAGGAATTGAATCACTCAACCAACAGATGAGTCATTTGTCAGAATGCTTATGACTTACAGGTAATCATCTATCGGACATACAGATAAATGTTTTGGAAAATGATGAGGATTTTATGTTGGAAAAGTATAGGAATGAACTCTCATCTTGACGCAAGAAAGAATACGTGAATTTTTTATAATACGTGAATTTGTTATTTTCTGTCTGCATAGGCATATGATATTCTTTGTATATTTTGTTTTGAATGCGTCAAATTTCGATCTATATGGGAGATGTGCCAACATTGGATCCCAACTTCTTCCTGGCCATAATTTGCTGTGCAATAGTCAGAATGTAAGACAGATGCTGTCATGCGGTTTTACACGTTACAGTGAAACTTTTTAAATAACCCAAATATGACCAATATTTGTCTTCAATTTTTTTTCAAATAAAAGTGATTTTTTTTATTTTTTATAGAATGGCCTAATATTTGAAGTCTTCCTGAATTGGGCCACATCTCCACAGAATCAAACTTACAAAACTATAATTCACAGACTA
Source organism: Babylonia areolata (assembly GCF_041734735.1). Lineage (NCBI taxonomy): Eukaryota > Metazoa > Mollusca > Gastropoda > Neogastropoda > Buccinidae > Babylonia > Babylonia areolata. Next base: position 15,509,453 of record NC_134904.1, on the reverse strand, counting down.
TACACTTCACACTCAACAGAAGACACCATTTAAAATGTTTGTGGTAACTGAATAAGTGGCATGAAAAGTAATAAAAGGCCTCGCTGAAATAAAACGGCGTAAGCCTAAAGTCTAGATGATAATGGTAGCTCGATAAGAACTAAAACAATGTCATATTGAACTAACACCGAACTCTGTATCCTCTGGCTGCATGACGAGAAAGAAAACAAGATCACACAGAGGTCTGCAAGCATAATGAATATGAAAACAAGGTCTAGTTTTCTCTTCGTCCTAGCAAACTAGTAGGGTCTAAGACTAGGATAAATCAGCAGTCTACTGGCACATGTCACAGACGTACATCAAGATGATCAAGAGATTTGTTTCGTCTGCACATTTATTGTGTACCAAGCGATGACAGCTCATGTTGGATGTCGCCTGTGTGGCTGATGTACCCATCTAATATGAACAAAACTTCCTTTGGGGGCCTGACATTGTGGATGAAATGAGCTAGCCACTGACAGATCTCTTTGTCAATCCAACCGTTTCCTGAACATCGTGGTTTTACTGGCGTTCTGTTTGTTAAGAGTTTCCCACATTTGACCAATAAAACAAATTTGCTTCCAAAATCAGAATCGCCAATCCGAACAGACGAACATTACGTTCATTAATTTTTGCCTCATCATTACACCCACCACCACCACCCGGCCCCCACTTCTACACCTCTTCCCCCGCCACAAAACACATACACCTACCCCTACACACACTGTGTGTCAGAGAGAGAATGAGAGATAGAGAGAGAGAGGTTCACACATATGGGCGTTTATAACAAACCAAAAAAATGGGCATTTTAAATTATGAATCATTAATTATTGGAAAATAAATGTTTCAAATACCATTGTTTTTCCTCCCATTTTGACATGATCTTTCAATAAGGGTTATTCTACTTGTTTGGAAAAAAAAAAGTGAACTGTAAATTCTAGAGAAATGAGTTGCTTTGCTGTTGGGCAAGACGTATAGGCTAAAAAGAAAGAAAAGAAAAAGAAAAAAGAATGCAATAGATTGACTTTCCAGTTATGACTCAAGTACCTGATGTTGTTAATCTGAGTCAAAATTGTGTGCAAATGATAGCCCTATTGGGCTTGTGCTTGCCTCACTCTTGTGTACATAGCATTTAGAACATGATTTCATACATTTTGGATCCCATATTCATTGTTTCTCTCTTTTTCTTACAATTAGTTTCTTCAGTCAATCACCAGTTTTCAGTAGGACCCACTATTCAAGTGTACATGTTGTCATCTATTGTTTCTTGGCTCTCACAATATCTGAAGTCATAAGAAATCACATCTTTCTTTCTATCTCTTTCTCTTAGATTATATATATATACATCTGTGTGTGTGTGTGTGTGTGTGTGTGTGTGTGTGTGTGTGTGTGTGTGTGTGTGTGTGTGTGTGTGTGTGACTATTTTAGTTTATTTGTTTATCTGGTTGCTTTGCTTCCTTTCACTTAAAAGTTTCGGTTTTTTCTGCAGCATCTTTGGGGATCTCAAGGCATAACCAGCATGCTGGGTCTAAGCTTAGGTCAGGCATCTACTCTCCATTGTGTTGATTTGTGTGTGTTTGCATTTTATATATCTTTCATGTTGCTGTTTTTGATATTTTTAACAGAAGCAGTGTAGTGTAAATGGATTAGTCCACACACCTTGTCGCTTCCTTGAAACTGAAACTGAAACTGAGACTCTCCTAAGAGTTCAAGAGACAGATGAGACAAGTTTTATTGAGTCAGGTATTAGTTGGCATCTGTCAATCAAGCAGGGTGCATGTCTGTACTCCAGAGAACACAACTGCAACTTCAAAAACATGAAGGTCTCATCTTTGAAGGGGATATTATAAAATCATCATTCCAAAAACAGTGAGACCAGAAATACTCACACTTGGCACAGATAAATCCATTCAACATGCAAGAGAAATTCTTTTTTGGCCAGCAATGACAGCTCAAAAACTCCACAGGAGAAGTCGCAAACCAAACGCATGCACACCTGTGGAGTATGGTGTGAAAAGTAACACAAGGCAGCGCTTGTGCATGTTGTGCACAAGCATGCTGCTGAAAGGCTGGCATACACAGCGAATTGGTGCACTTTTTGCTTTTCTATTTACACCTCTTAATATCCATGATTACAATGAAACAATTTACTGATATTTCGATTACAGAGTGTAAAGACACTAAAGTTAAAACTGCATAACTTACCTCATTGAATCATAGTCTGATCTGTTCATAAATCATACGCAATTGTATTCAACAAGTGAAAAAATTTGTCACTTTTTACACATACCAAAGAGAAGTATTCCCAGTCGGTGTGATACGTGTGGAGTCTGATTTCAAACCTGCTCTTTACACAATAACTTCTTTTTCCATCTCATCACAATGCCAACACATCCATGTGCCAAACAAAGCGAAGGTAAAATCTCAATGGCAAAGTAATTCACAACACAAATGAGCAAAAAGAGCCAGAGCTCAGTGCACCCACAACCACGTTCCACAAGGAAGCGCTGGCAGAGAGCACACAGCACCAGCCAATTCAGGGCAGGGGGTGGCGTGGAGGAAGTCAACACTCACAAATTTTATGAACCGAGAGGAAGGAATGCCTAAGCGTTCATGCAACTAGGCATTGTGGGAACCTGCAGCTATGAATTTTGCTTGAACCTGGGAGTACTGCCATGTAACTTCAAGTCCTGTGCATCTGCAATCAAATGCACTTACAGAAAAGAAAACCTGATGCAAACTGTAAAAAATAATCTGAACAAGTCCAAAGCTGATGGAAGTCAACCACTGCTTGCTCTCCTTGAATACAGGACAATGCCCACTGCTAATCTACCTTTTCCTGCTAAACTCCTAAAGGCCCGCCAGCTTTGCTCTGTTCTACCAGCAACACAACAAAAACTGAAACCAACAACGGTCAAACCTGAGAAAGTAATTGGCCGGAAACCTCAACTTCAGGGAAGACCAAAGAAATACTATGACCACTCAATACGTCCACTACCAGCTCTGAAATCTAGTGACAAAATCTCTGTACAGTTGTCAAAAGGTGTAAAATGACAACCAGCGTCTGTCACCAAACAAAACAGTACTCCAAGGTCCTACCACAAGAGGCCACCTGATGGTCAGACCTAGAGAAAAATTTGACATTTCCTGAGGGTGAACCAGACCCCATCAATCAAAATGACCCACCCCACGACATTTGCACTGTACAAATTGTGAACCACAACTTGTACATGAACCAGAACCAGAGGCAGATGAGGATCAAGATGAAAGAGAAACCAACCCTTCACAACCATAAAATGTGATGGCTTCATGCACCAACATCTTCAAAACAAGATGTGGCCGACCTGTAAAAAACCCACTCAAATTAGACTCATAAAACCAATTTCATTTCAAAAGAAAGAGTGATGCAACATTTGATGATATCAAATGTGGACTTGTCTTTCATTCATAGTGACTTCCCTTAGAAAAGGACTGAGTACTTTCCCTTGGTTTTTTGACAAATCAACAGTTGGGATCAAGTTACCAGCAATAAGCTGAAGTCATTAGCTAATACACAAGCACTTATGTAGTCACTAAAACACCTACACATTTTGAGATTTAGCAAAGGATGACGATACAGTGAAATCAATGTGCCATCATGAATCACACGATACACAGACTTTAGGATTTTTTTGTTTTTAGGTGTGGAGAAATAATTCAAGGCTGTGCAGAACTGGGGAATGCAGTTTAGGTTGGGATTTATCAATTCCACCCAATGGGAATGGTTTGCAGGTCTGCTGGATGAATCTCCACTCCCATCCCACATAGAGATGATGAACAAAGCACCGGACATTGCACTGTCACTGTCACACCCACTGTACCCCACAGGCCTATCCTGGTGCAATGTGTGGGTGTAACACACCACACTGATGTTCATCATGACACCCACTGTGCCACACACCCACACATGATGTTCATGAGAACACCCACTGTGCCACACACCCACACTGATGTTCATCACCCACTGTGCCACACACCCACACTGATGTTCATCACCCACTGTGCCACACACCCACACTGATGTTGATCACCTACAGTGCCACACACCCACACTGATGTTCATCACCCACTGTGCCACACACCCACACTGATGTTCATCAGCCACTGTGACACACACCCACACTGATGTTGATCACCCACTGTGCCACACACCCACACTGATGTTGATCACCCACTGTGACACACACCCACACTGATGTTCATCAGCCACTGTGACACACACCCACACTGATGTTCATCACTCACTGTGACACCCACCCACACTGATGTTCATCAGCCACTGTGACATACACCCACACTGATGTTGATCACCCACTGTGACACCCACCCACACTGATGTTCATCAGCCACTGTGACACACACCCACACTGATGTTCATCACCCACTGTGACACACACCCACACTGATGTTGATCACCCACTGTGCCACACACCCACACTGATGTTGATCACCCACTGTGACACACACCCACACTGATGTTCATCAGCCACTGTGACACACACCCACACTGATGTTGATCACCCACTGTGACACACACCCACACTGATGTTGATCACCCACTGTGACACACACCCACACTGATGTTCATCAGCCACTGTGACACACACCCACACTGATGTTGATCACCCACTGTGACACACACCCACACTGATGTTCATCAGGACACCCACTCCGCCAGACACAAGCTAGCGTTGGTCCCCCCAAAGCCAAAGGAGTTGGTCAGCGCCACTCTGCGACCTTTCTGCCCCGCCTGCCAGCGTCGGGGTGACACTGTGATGTAATCCAGGTCACAGCCGGTGTCTGGGTGGAGGAGGTTGAGGGTGGGGGGGATCAGACCAGTCTGACAGGACTTGAGGGTGATGATGGCCTCCACACTCCCTGCCGCTCCCTGCAGGTGACCCAGTGCTCCTGGACACCAACCACCAGATCACTCACCTGTCATTTAGCACTCACCATATCATTTAGCACTCACCTATCATTTAGCACTCACCTTTCATTTAGCTCTCACCTTTCATTTAGCACTCACCTGTCATTTAGCTCTCAACATATCATTTAGCACTCACCTGTCTTTTAGCACTTGCCTGTCATTTAGCACTCGCCTGTCATTTAGCTCTCACCTGTCATTTAGCTCTCAACATATCATTTAGCACTCACCTGTCATTTGGCACTCACCTTTCATTTAGCACTCACCTGTCATTTAGCTCTCAACATATCATTTAGCACTCACCTGTCATTTAGCTCTCACCTGTCATTTAGCACTCACCTGTCATTTAGCATTCACCTGTCATTTAGCTCTCACCTGTCATGTAGCACTGACATGTCATTTAGCACTCACCTGTCATTTAGCTCTCACCTGTCATCTAGCACTCACCTGTCATTTAGCTCTCACTATATCATTTAGCACTCACCTGTCATTTAGCTCTCACCATATCATTTAGCACTCGCTTGTCATTTAGCACTCACCTGTCATTTAGCTCTCACCATATCATTTAGCGCTCACCTGTCATCTAGCACTCGCCTGTCATTTAGCACTCACCTGTCATTTAGCTCTCACCTGTCATTTAGCACTCACATGTCATTTAGCACTCACATGTCATTTAGCTCTCACCTGTCAATTAGCTCTCACCTGTCATTTAACATTCCCCATGTCATTTAACATTCCCCTGTCTTTTAGGTCTCACATGTCATTTAACACTCACCTGTCATTAAGCGCTCACCTGTCATTTAGCACTCACCTGTCATTTAGCATTGCCCTTTCTTTTAGCTCTCACCTTTCATTTAGCACTCACCTCTCACCTGTCATTTAGTGCTCACCTCTCACCTGTCATTTAGCGCCCACCTGTCATTTAGCACACACCTGTCATTTAGCACCCACATGTTATTTAACATCCCCCTGTCTTTTATGTCTCACCTGTCATTTAGCATTCACCTGTCATTTAGCATTCACCATGTAATTTAGCACTCACCTGTCATTTAGCACTAGCCTGTCATTTAGCTCTAACCTGTCATTTAGCACTCACCTGTCATCCAGTACTCATCTGTAATTTAGCTCTTACCTGTCATTTAGCACTCACCTGTCATTTGCACTAACCTGTCATCTAACACTTGCCTGTCATATAGCATTCACCAGTCATTCAGCACTGACCACACCTTGTTATACACACCCCATTCACCAGTCACTTAGCATTGACCACACCTTGTTACACAGTGTTCACCTGTCATTGAGCATTGACCACACCTTGTTATACAGCATTCATCAGTCATTTGGCATTGACCACACATTGTTATACAGCATTCAATTGTCATTGAGCACTGACCACACCTTGTTATACACACACCATTCACCAGTCATTTAGCATTGACCACACCTTAGTGTACAGCATTCACCTGTCATTTAGCATTGACCACACCTTGTTATACAGCATTCACCTGTCATTTAGCATTGACCACACCTTGTTATACAGCATTCGCCTGTCATTTTAGCATTGACCACACCTTGTTGTACAGCATTCACCTGTCATTTAGCATTGACCACACCTTGTTAAACAGCATTCACCTGTCATTTAGCATTGACCACACCTTGTTATACAGCATTCACCAGTCATTTAGCATTGACCACACCTTGTTATACAGAATTCACCTGTCATTGAGCACTGACCACACCTTGTTATACACACACCATTCACCAGTCATTTAGCATTGACCACACCTTGTTATACAGCATTCACCTGTCATTTAGCATTGACCACACTTTGTTATACACACACCATTCACTAGTCATTTAGCACTGACAACACCTTGTTGTACAGCATTCACCTGTCATTTTAGCATTGACCACACCTTGTTATACAGCATTCGCCTGTCATTTTAGCATTGACCACACCTTGTTATACAGCATTCACCTGTCATTTAGCATTGACCACACCTTGTTATACAGCATTCACCTGTCATTTAGCACTGACCACACCTTGTTATACAGCATTCACCTGTCACTGAGCACTGACCACACCTTGTTATACACACACCATTCACCAGTCATTTAGCATTGACCACACCTTGTTATACAGCATTCACCTGTCACTGAGCACTGACCACACCTTGTTATACACACACCATTCACCAGTCATTTAGCATTGACCACACCTTGTTGTACAGCATTCACCTGTCATTTAGCATTTACCTGTCATTCAGCATTGACCACACCATGTCATACAACATACTTCCTACAGTAGAGGTATCCCTTTTCTGTGCTCTGCACACTACTCTTTCAAGGAGGAATGTGACTTTTTCTTCTTCTTCTTCTGCGTTCGTGGGCCGCAACTCCCACGTTCACCCGTATACACACAAGTGGGCTTTTACGTGTATGACCGTTTTTACCCCGCCATGTAGGCAGCCATACTCCGTTTTCGGGGGTAAGGAAGGTGACAAAATGGCTGAGATGCTTCTCTGCCCATACAATGTCCTTGAGGGTCTGCCTTCAAATCCAGTTTTGCCCTGTCTTGCCCAGTTTGACTGAAAAATCAAACTGAGTATCTTGTCATTTGGATGAGACAATAAACAGGTCCCGTGAGTCGCACACACTTGGTGCACTGAAAAAGAACCCGTTGCAACACAGTGTTGTCCTCTCGCAGAATTCTGTGGAAAGAAATCCACTCTGATAGGTACACAAATATATACGCATGCACTAAAGGCCTAAACGTGTTGGGTTCTGCTGTTGGGGAAAAGCAGCTGCCTAGCAGGTGTGGTGTAGCACATATGGATTTGTCCAAACACAGCGACACCTCCATGAGAAACTGAAATAACTGCATGCTACAACGGGTGCAACAGCCAAGTGGTTAAAGCATTGGACATTCAATCTGAGGATCCCAGGTTCAAATCTCGGTAACAGCGCCTGGTGGGTAAAGGGTGGAGATTTTTTTGCTGATCTCCCAGGTTAACATATGTGCAGACCTGCTAGTGCCGGAACCCCCTTTGTGTGTATACGCAAGCAGAAGATCAAATACACACGTTAAAGATCCTGTAATGTCAGCGTTCGGTGGGTTATGGAAACAAGAACATACTCAGCATGCACGTCCCTGAGAAGGGAGTATGGCTGCCTATATGGTGGGGTAAAAACGGTCATACACATAAAAGCCCACTCATGTATATGTGCATACCAGTGCAGCCCGCGAATGAAGAAGAAGAAGAGAAGAAGACTGCACGCTACCTTTGGTGGAGGTGACCTTCGTTCCGGGTCCCAGCAACTTCTGAATGGCCTGGCTTTCTGCGGCGTCCCCACGGGGGGTGGACGTGGCGTGAGCGTTCACATGGCCCACGTCCCCGACAGACACACCCCCGTCTCTAAGCGCTGCCTCCATGCACCGGCGTGCTCCATCGCCAGTCTCCGAGGGGGCTGTGATGTGGTTTGCGTCGCCTGACAGACCGTAACCCAGCACCTGCCCACAGCACAGCACTGACCTGTCAGTAATGCACCTGCACAGCACTGACCTGTCTGTAATACAGCACTGATCTGTCTGCAACACAGCACTGACCTGACTGCAACACAGCACTGACCTGTCTGTAATACAGCACTGACCTGTCCACAACACAGCACTGACCTGTCCACAACACAGCACTGACCTGTCTGTAATACAGCACTGACCTGTCCACAACGCAGCACTGACCTGTCCACAACACAGCACTGACCTGTCCACAACGCAGCACTGACCTGTCCACAACACAGCACTGACCTGTCTGTAATACAGCACTGACCTGTCCACAACACAGCACTGATCTGTCTGCAACACAGTCTGTCTGCAACACAGCACTGACCTGTCAATAAAGCACCTGCCCCAACACAGCACTGACCTGTCAGTAAAGCACCTGCCGCAACACAGCACTGACCTGTCAGTAAAGCACCTGCCCTGAACACAGCACTGACCTGTCAGTAAACTACCTGCCCTGAACACAGCACTGACCTGTCAGTAAAGCACCTTCCCGCAACATATCACTAATCTGTCAGTAAAGCACCTGTCCGCAACATATCACTGATCTGTCAGTAAAGCACCTGTCCGCAACATATCACTGATCTGTCAGTAAAGCACCTGCCCCCAACAACATTGCATTAACCTGTCAGTAAAGCACCTGCCCTGAACACAGCACTGACCTGTCAGTAAAGCACCTGCCCTGAACACAGCACTGACCTGTCAGTAAAGCACCTGCCCACAACATATCACTGATCTGTCAGTAAACTACCTGCCCTGAACACAGCACTGACCTGTCAGTAAAGCACCTGCCCGCAACATATCACTAATCTGTCAGTAAAGCACCTGCCCTGAACACAGCACTGACCTGTCAGTAAAGCACCTGCCCTGAACACAGCACTGACCTGTCAGTAAAGCACCTGCCTGCAACATATCACTGATCTGTCAGTAAAACACCTGCCCACAACATATCACTGACCTGTCAGTAAAACACATCTCATGTCACACATGTGGCAGTTCTGTCTAAATCTATAAAAATTATCATACAGATTTTTTGAAACTTTACTATTCTACTCGTCTAGATTTCTGTACACTTTGGACAGTTACTGTTCCTGCAATTTGTATCATTTGAAATTAGATGCTTTTGTGTTCAGATAATACTCTAAATGCATTATTTCATTTACTAAGTCACAGGTCCATCATGTACTGTGTCACGGCTTGTTGGCGATCTGTGTGCGTGCCTGTCTGCACCTCTTTTCTCCTTCTCTCTTCCCCCTTTCTCCCTCCCTTCTTTCCCCTCTCTCTCTCTTCCTCTCTCCTTCACCACCCTCTCTCTTTCGTGTATATGCTCAGTTTAACGTTGGGCATTTGCACATGCATATCTGGGGATATGTGTGTGGCATGTACCTTCTGAACATTTTTTTTTTTTAACTCTGAGCCGAGTTCATAAATCTATGTAGTTAGGGGAGAAAGATTCCCCGGGGCTGTTGATGCCCAGCTTTGAGGAGAGACGGGTCGCCGTCAGTGAAGTTGTGGGGCGTTTTCCTTGTCACCCCCTTGTTCAGTGTTGGTCTGTGTGTGGTCTGTGTTTCCACTCTGGGCCAGTGGTGTGCCTGTGTCCACCTGGTGACAGGTGAGGGAGTCATGTATTTGTGCTTGTAGTGTTAAATTAGTGATGTGACTTGTGATGTTTGTTGACATCAGAGTGAGTTAGGTTTTTGTTGCTTGTAAGGTTGTGGTGACGTGTTTTTTTTTAATTGGGAATCTTTTACACCCAGTATTCTTTTACTTCTCAATATTATGGGGAAATTAGTAAATTTGTTGTGCTTCGGTGTATCATTTTGCCATATATTCAGCTCAGGTTATTGTTTCAATTTTGTTTCTTTGTTATGAAAAAAAAAGGTCTGATTTTCCCTAACATTCTTGTGGGGATGGAAATGAGACGTAATTGTGATGTAGCCTGACTGGTGCTGTTTCTATTATTTGCAACTAGTGGGTACTGAAATAATGTTATTGCTGTTGATAGTTAGTTGCAATGGACGCTTGAGACTGTGTGTTGGTTTACCCCTTTTATTATTTGGTAAAGCTATAATAAACACTTCAAATACTTTTCACAGTGATAGCTTTAGTACGCTAGTGGCTTATGTAAAAAGGTTATCCACTTGCTGTCTTGTTTGCTGTAATGTATATTGCTTAAGGAGGGCAGGGGGAGGGGGTGTACTATTTGTAACCTGTAAAAGAGGCATAGTCTTCAGAGATGTGGGAGTGGGTTATTTACAGATTTCCCTGTGACTTTTCCCCTCGTGCCACTGCCTTCAACGGAACTCCAGGATCGACACTGGAACAGTCTTCGTTCCCCTTCCAGTTGTCCTCTTCAGTTTTCCTCACTCCCACTCCACACTTCCAGCGCCCTTTCCCACTCTCCCTCTCACTCCATCCAACTGTAACCCCCAGGTCTACAAATGGCATCCGTCTTCAACTGTCAGGTGAAGTTTGCGCCAGGTGGACTCCGGCGGTGTCACTGAGATGAACTGGTGCCGCAACTGACTCAATTAAATTTACGAAGTGTTGAATCTGAAATGGAATTGTGCTCTAGTTAGATGGGGGTAGTCTTTGTGTGTTTGATTTATTTAGCGTGATCACAAGTAAAGAACCGAGCTGAACCTTTCTGTGTCTCTGTGTTTGTGTTGTCGGGACGTTAGATATTCTGGGAAGGGTGGGGGGTACATGGGCAACCCCATACGGGTTGTGACATGCTGTGTAACCTTGCCGCATATATTGGCGCCATGTATAGTTTGCCTGTTGACCATTTTCTTTTCTCCATGTGCCCCCATGGGGACTTGTGAATAAATCTTGACTAGACATAACTGAACATTGGATATAGACAAGTGACAGAAAATTCATCCTGAGCACTGGATATAGACAGGTGGCACAAACTTCATACTGAGCACTGGATATAGACAGGTGGCACAAACTTCATACTGAGCACTGGATATAGACAGGTGGCACAAACTTCATACTGAGCACTGGATATAGACAGGTGACAGAAAATTCATCCTGAGCACTGGATATAGACAGGTGGCACAAACTTCATCCTGAACATTGGATACAGACAAGTGACAGACACCTCACCCTGAAGGGTGGTAAGAGGCAGGTGTGTCCTGACACTATTTGTATTTATATTTATATCACAACAGATTTCTCTGTGTGAAATTTGGGCTGCTCTCCCCAGGGAGGGCGCATCGCTATACTACAGCGCCACCCATTTTTTAAAAATATTTTTTCCTGCGTGCAGTTTTATTTGTTTTTCCAATCGAAGTGGATTTTTCTACAGAATTATGCCAGGAACAACCCTTTTGTTGCCGTGGGTTCTTTTACATGCGCTAAGTGCATGCTGCACACTGGACCTTGGTTTATCATCTCATCTGAATGACTAGCATCCAGACCACCATTCAAGGTTTAGTGGAGGGGGAGAAAATATCGGTGGCTGAGCTGTGATTGGAACCAACGCGCTCAGATTGTCTCGCTTCCTAGATGGATGCATTACCTCTAGGCCATCACTCCACTACGATACCCACCTCACCCAGAATGGTAGCTCCTCTTTGCTGAGCATGTGACAGCTCCTCAAGGACAACAATCCCTGCCCCCTCTGACATCACAAACCCTTCACGCTGCGCATCAAATGGGCGTGAAGCTTCTTCCGGTCTGTCAAAACAAACAAACAGAAACACACACGGAACACACACATGCATTAGTAACAACCAGTGCCATAAGTCGCATACAGAAACAGGATACACACGCAAGCATACAAATACTGTGCAAGCAACAGGTTGCTAGCACATATCACACACAATGTTTCTCACACTGGCTTGCAAGCAGTAATGCTCTAAAACTCAAAGGGGCAAAAACTATCAGTAATACAACAACAAAAAACAACACCTTTTTTGTTCAGAAGCAAGATACATGTCCAAGATTTTGACAGCAGAAAGTAAGGGACACAGGGGAAGGGGTTGGGAGGGGGGGAAGGGTAACAAACAGCAAGGCCTCTTTTAATCCAGCTGCAAAAACGTATCTTTTTTTCTTCATACTGTGGAATCAATCATTCAAAATACTTAACATCCTATATTTTCAGTGTTTACTGTCTTCTAATAAGAACAAACTCATGAAGTTGTTTGTTGTTGTTGTTTTTGTTGTTGGCTTTTTTTGTGTTGATTTGTTGTTGTTGTTGTTGTTGTTTGTCTACCATTGTTCTACAGGGAACCCATCTAAGGGACATGATCCTTGAAATTGAATCATCTCCCATCAGAGATTGACTTCCGTGCTCTACTCATAAACCACACCTTTCCTGGTATTGACTGGCCAGCTTCAGCAGTCATGAATACTTTGAATAGTTTGGTATCTTCCATGAAACTTTTTAGCGTGGCAGAAACCCTGAATAAGATGTAATGATTAAAAACTGATAGGTTCAAAGACATTTTGGTTACAGGATATGTAGAAATTAAAAAGCAAAGGAATAAATATGGAATGTAACTGCAAATAAAAAGAAAACATTCAATAACTTTAATGACAGCTGGTGAAAATAAGATTGTTCACACTGCCAGGACAGCTCTGATCAGTCATACAACCCCGTCAATTTTTGCAGGTAGGGAACCTATGAATCAAACAAACAATATTTCAAAATTTTCTTGTGTATATGTGTGTGTGTGTGTGTGTGTGTGTGTGTGTGTGTGTGTGAGTGTGTGTGTGTGTGTGTGTGTGTGTGTGTGAGAGAGAGAGAGAGAGAGAGAGAGAGAGAGAGAGCACTGTTTGTTAATATCAAGAGTACCTCTCTGTGCGTGTTCACAGACACATAAAAGGTGTACATGTGTGAACACTTGTACTGTCACTTGCATAGAGAATGAGTATGTGTGTGTGTGTGTGTATGTGCACATGTGTGTGTGTGTGTGTGTGTGTGTATGTGCACATGTGTGTGTGTGTGTGGGATCTTGTGTGCAAGCCTTTGTATTTTTGACATACTAAGCATTTTAAAAATATTTTCATCAGTTTTTATGCTTGCAACTTTTAATCTTCTTAGTGTCATTGCAAAACTCTTAGTGCTCTGCAGTAAATGCACTATAGATGTATCTTTAAATGACTAATGATAATAATGATAATAATAATGATAGATAAATCAATGATGATAATGATAAATAAATACTGGATGCCCTACAGAGCACAGTCACTGCCAGGAACAGAGCGTTGGCCCTTACCTGTCGTTAAAGCTGGTGCTCAGCGCCCTCATCCGGGAGAAGCCGGCCAGGGCCAGGGGGGTCACGCAGGCCTCCGCTCCCCCTGCCACCATCACGTCCGCGTCCCCGTGGCCAATGAAGCGACAGGCATCGCCGACAGCGTGGGCCCCTGTTGTGCAAGCTGTTGACACGCAGTGGTTGGGTCCCTGGTGGCACACAGGGACTGTTCACTGCACTGCACTCCCTTTAAAAACCCCACCAAGAACTGGTAACCAGCACAAACACTCCCACAAAACATCATGAACTGGTAACCAGCACAAACACTCCCACAAAACATCATGAACTGGTAACCAGCACAAACACTCCCACAAAACACCAAGAACTGGTAACCAGCACAAACACTCCCACAAAACATCATGAACTGGTAACCAGCACAAACACTCCCACAAAACACACAGAACTAAAAACCAGCACAAACACTCCCACAAAACATCATGAACTGGTAACCAGCACAAACACTCCCACAAAACATCATGAACTGGCAACCAGCACAAACACTCCCACAAAACACAAAGAACTGGTAACCAGCACAAACACTCCCACAAAACACACAGATCTAAAAACCAGCACAAACACTGCCACAAAACACAAAGAGCTGGTAACCAGCATAAACACTCCCACAAAACATCATGAAATGGTAACCAGCACAAACAACCCACAAAACATCATGAACTGGTAACCAGCACAAACACTCCCACAAAACACAAAGAACTGGTAACCAGCACAAACACTCCCACATAACATCATGAACTCGTAACCAGCACAAACACTCCCACAAAACAACATGAACTGGCAACCAGCACAAACACTCCCACAAAACATGAAATGGTAACCAGCACAAACACTTCCACAAAACACAAAGAACTGATAACCAGCACAAACACTCCCACAAAACACCGAGAACTGGTAACCAGCACAAACACTCCCACAAAACATCATGAAATGGTAACCAGCACAAACACTCCCACAAAACATCAAGAAAAACAAACACTCCCACAAAACATCAAGAACTGGTAACCTGCACAAACACTCCCCACAGCTGTTCAGCGCTTGACGTTTAGTTCATCTGAGGAGCGAACTTGACCCTGCATTCAACTCAGGAGGGAAAAGCGCCGCCTAAAAATAACACGCTACCGCCGGAAGGGTTGGAGCTTTAACTTGGAAGAACTGAGAGCACAAAACGCTACGACTTCTCTTTCACGTTGCGCCTCCAGCCGTTATCAGCTGTTGGGAGGGAGAAAGACCAGTGTGCTGTTCCGCGCGATGGCAGCGGCCACAGGGAGAAAACAACACCTCTTCGTTAACTTTTGATAACACACTGCTTGTCAACGCAATCGCTTAATAAATAGTATGGTTTGAAAGAGCACAGTCTTAGCTTTAAAACGATAGGAAACTCAAATGTGAACATCCGATTATTTTTCTCAGGATAACTGTTTGAAAAAAGCAGGTATGCTTACCACCAGTTTGGTAACATGCATTTTGACACATTTTTAACACACTGAATCTAATCTCACATATTTCGCTCAACACAGACAATACATTCCATGCACAGCATTACACATCAGCATGCCTCTCACTAACCTGTGTTGATGGCTGGAAATTCTGAAGGAAGCTGTGGCGTGTTAAAGATCACAACTGTTTTGCAGCTTGTACAAGTACTCCACAGGCACACTGATTCAGTCATTCACGCACATTGAAGAAAACCACAGCCACGTGTATGGGGTGTGGATGGCAGTTTGTTCTGGCGGTTTGTAAGAAAAATTCCTGCTGGTTTGTGTGTGTGTGTGTGTGTGTGTGTGTGTGTGTGTGTGTGTGTGTGTTAAATCTAGAACTGTTAAAATGGTAGTCTTCATCACACAGTCATTGGCAGTAACCACTTTGTTATTCTGCCAGAAGTAAGGACTGACACAGCATTAAAAAGTACTTGCCATAAATTGCCTATCACGTGGTCAAGTGTGGAGCTGCAAGCAGGTTACTACTTTTCACTCTTCACCCCCAGCAAGCTGGAAGGGCTAGCTTGCCCTGACTCTACGTAAGGCAGAGCCTGGCCACACATGCACGAAAAAAAAAATAGTGAGTTGGGAAAGGGATACAGAACTGGGGTGGTGAGAGGGGAGGGGAGAGGGATGGGGGTTCCAGATGTGAGAGAGGGGGCAGGGGTGGTGACGTAAAGAGAGAGAGAGATGAATGAGGTTGAAACAAACAAAAAAAGCAGAGAGAGAAATATATATATATATATATATATATATATATAGAGAGAGAGAGAGAGAGAGAGAGAGAGAGAGAGAATAAACAGAAACAAAGAACAACAGGAGATGGGAGGTGAAAAAGAAACAGTGAAATAAAATAAAATAAAAAAAAGAAGAAAGAACGAGAGAATGAGATGGAAGAAAACAGGATGAAAGAAAGAAAGAAAGGGATGAAGGAGAGAAAGAGAAGGAAGGAAACAGCATGAAAGAAAGAGAGGGAAGAAAACAGAAAGAAAGAGAGGGGAGAAAGCAGCACTGACGAAAGAAAGAGAGAGAAGGAAACAGAACGAAAGAAAGGAAGGGATGAAGGAGAAGGAGAGAAAGAGAGGGAAGGAAACAGCGCGAAAGAAAGGAAGGGATGAAGGAGAGAAAGAGAGGGAAAGAAACAGCACGAAAGAAAGACAGGGAAGAAAACAGAATGAAAGAAAGGAATGGAAGAAAGAAATGTGAGAGAACAGAATGTGAAGGAAAACCAAACTCACGGTACTTCTGCTATGAAAAAAACCACACCACCGCCAGTCACAATTGTCACCACAGTTCTCTCAAGTAAATGCTGCTATCTTAAAAAATATTTACCAGCCAAGGAAAGTACTACCACCATCAAAAAGATAAGTGTCCGCTCTTTCCAATGGTGCAAAACATTAATGCCGCAGAAATACGAGTATGCTCACCAGCCCGCTCAAAAGAGGCGCGCAAATTGCCACGCTTTAATAGAAGACAAAGAAGGGTCAGTGACGGGTTAGCAGGCACAGCAGCTGGTACTTATCAGTGCAGTGTCTGGCACTATCAGGCCTTAGGGGGATCTCGCAGTCAGCTAAGTGTGTGGTTCTGCTTATAGCCTGGACAGCAGTGTCCCGCAAAACATCATGGAATGGTAACCAGCACAAACACTCCAACAAAACACCAAAAACTGGTAACCAGCACAAACACTCCCACAAAACATCATGAACTGGTAACCAGCACAAACACTCCCACAAAACATCATGAAATGGTAACCAGCACAAACACTCCCACAAAACATCATGAACTGGAAACCAGCACAAACACTCCCACAAAACATCAAGAAAAACAAACACTCCCACAAAACATCAAGAACTGGTAACCTGCACAAACACTCCCGCAAAACATCATGGAATGGTAACCAGCACAAACACTCCAACAAAACACCAAAAACTGGTAACCAGCACAAACACTCCCACAAAACATCATGAACTGGTAACCAGCACAAACACTCCCACAAAACACCAAGAACTGGCAACCAGCACTACACTCCCGAGAACTGGTCACATACTAAATCACTCCCATAAAACACAGAGAACAGATAAGCAGGGCAGCACTCCTGTTTAACACCCCCAAGAACTACACACTAAAGCACTCCCATACAACACTAAGAACTGGTAACCAGTGCAGCACTCCTATACAACACCCTCAAGAAATGGTAACCAGCAAAGCACTCCTACAATACACCAAGAACTAGTCACAAAGACAGCATTCCCAAACAACAACCCAAGAACTGGTTACACACCACAGTACTCCAAAACAGCACCCCTAAAAACTGGTATCCAGCATAACGCTCCCACAAGACACCAAGAACTGGTAACCAGCACTACACTCCCAAGACTGGTTACATACCAAAGTACTCCCACCAAGAACAGATTACCAGCACAGCATTCCCATACAACACCCCCAACGACAGGTGACATACCAAAACACTCCCACAAAACACCAAGAACTTGTTACCAGCACCGTGCTCCCATATAACACGAAGAACTGGTAACCAGCACAGCACTCCCACACTTCTTCTTCATTCATGTGCTGCGACTCCCAAGTTCACTGACTGGAGAAACCACTGATAATACAGCTCTCACTTTGCTGTTGGCCCAAATGTAAACTTACGTCAATCTGTGATATAAGCCGAGTGTTAAGAACTGGTTAAACCTCAAACCTCTCCCATACAACACCAAAAATAGGTTACACACCAAAGGATTCCAATATAACACCAAGAACTAGCTGTAACCACTGTGTTCAGACAAATCCATGTATGCTACACCACATCTGCTTGACCAAAAGCATAACCCAATGTGCTAGCCAGGCCTTGAGTACATGCAAATATATCTGCATACCTATCAGAGTGGATTTCTCCTACAGAATATTGCCAGAGGACGACACTTATGTTGCCGTGGGTTCTTTTTCAGTGCGCCAAGAACGTACTGCACATGGTTAATCATCTCATCTGAAAGACTAGACACTCAGTCTGATTTTCCAGTCAAACTTGGGAGTAAGGGTGAGTCAAGGAATCGAACCCAGATCCTCATGGACACTGTATTGGCACATATGGACCTGAACCATTCTGCAACATTCCTCCGTTTTACAAACCAACACACTCTCACTGAACACCACAACACCAAAAACTGGTTACACACCAACACACTCCCATACAACACCACAACACCAAGAACTGGTTACACACCAACACACTCCCATACAACACCAAGAACTGGTTACACACCAACACAATCCCATACAACACCAAGATCTGGTTACACACCAACACACTCCCATACAACACCAAGATCTGGTTACACACCAACACACTCCCATACAACACCACAACACCAAGATCTGGTTACAAACCAACACACTCCCATACAACACCAAGATCTGGTTACACACCAACACACTCCCATACAACACAACACCAAGATCTGGTTACACACCAACACACTCCCATACAACACAACACCAAGATCTGGTTACACACCAACACACTCCCATACAACACCAAGATCTGGTTACAAACCAACACACTCCCATACAACACCAAGATCTGGTTACAAACCAACACACTTCCATACAACACAACACCAAGATCTGGTTACAAACCAACACACTCCCACACAACACCAAGATCTGGTTACAAACCAACACACTCTCACACAAAACCACAACACCAAGATCTGGTTACAAACCAACATACTCCCACACAACACCAAGATCTGGTTACAAACCAACACACTCCCACACAACACCAAGATCTGGTTACAAACCAACACACTCTCACACAAAACCACAACACCAAGATCTGGTTACAAACCAACACACTCCCATACAACACCCAAACACCAAGATCTGGTTACAAACCAACACATCACCATATGATTTCAAGAACTGGTTACTTTCTCACCCTCAGGCCATGGGCAAGGCTGACATGGCCAGCAGAGTTGTTGAGGAGGATTTCTGTGATGAACCAGGGGCTCAGTCTGCGATACCTGCCCTTACGAAGCTGTTCTGCTGCATCAGCAATCTCCTCCAAGGCAACCATGCCTGACCCTATGCACACACCTGCACAAAATGCACCACCTGTTGATTCCATTCTAGAAAACAATGGTATACCCAATTGTTGCACACGTCTGAAAATAACAGAACCTGTAGTATTTGCATTCACCTGAAAACAATGAAAATTTTGCAGATTATACACTTGCCTTCGCAGACTGGAACACTTGTGTATGTACACACCTGTTCACAATGTCATTCCTCTATACTGCTATACACACACAAGGACAATGCAACATCTTGTCATGTCGTGTGCATACCTGAAAAGGAAGACATGTGCAGGCTGCTTTTCACACCTATGATGACAAGGAGACAGCAGAAACGTTAGCAAGCACACATCAAGAACAAGAAAGCATGCATAAGGGTACTGAAAGCTTATGAACTAGCTAACAGCTATGACCTGTTTATATGGTGACATGTTTGATGGCAGACCAAAATAATTTTCATACAGGCAAACAGTATACTGCTATGCTTTGATAAAGAAATTTAAAACACAAAGGAAGAAACAAAAAGAAACATTTAATGCTGTTTATGTTGTCTTTCGAAAATCTGATCCAGTGCTTAATCAAAGCCCTTCTGACCATGGACACAAAAACATACACATACATACAGACAGATATCAACAACCTAGAGCATACAATTACATTCACTGTGTTTACACATAAGTCAAAAATGATTTTTTTTTTTTAAAGGGTAAATTTTGAGCTACCATGTTTCCATGTCTGACTGAAAGGAAGTTATATCCTTTCATAGCCCCTGCTTGCCCCACAATTAATTAAGGCACTCCCATACAACACCAAGAATATCCTCATGACATTGTCGACTCCTGAATCCTGTACATGTATGACTGTGTCAATGATGTATGAAAACCTGGACTGTACCTGCCCCACACACCTGCTTCAGTCTGTCATGACCTCACCAGATTCACACGTGCCTTACCTGTCCTTTCACGTTCCGTTTCACTTTGTGGTTTCCACCGTGCCAGCGTCAACGCCTCTTCAGCGGCAGCCAGAGCAAAGGCAGTGGCCAAGGTCACACCACGGGCACCTGAACTTGGCAACACACGCTGGCGGCTAAACTCGTCAGGTGCTTCTCCACAAGGTACCCGCCCCACCACCTGACATGGTATCTGCTCGTACTCTGCAGTCACAGGTGGACAATGGCATATACCTGATCATCATCTGTTTGTTCCTACAGTCACAGGTAGAGAGACACTGACATACATGATTCTTCATAACCTGCAGTCAAAAGTAGATACTGACATACATGATCTGTTCGTAACCTACAGGTCACAGGCAGACACTGACATGATTTTTTACATAACCTGCAATCACAGGCTGAGAGACAATGACATGTATATTATGGTTATAATCAACAGCAACAAGCAGACAGACAATGCCATGTAGTCTGTTTAAAACCAGCACTCAAATGGGGACATGTCCATTCTGTTCAAAACCTGCAGTCACAGGTCTATAGACAATGACATGTACAGTCTGTTTGTAATCTGATGTCAGAGGTAGAGAGATGGTGACATTAGAGAGATGGTGACATGTACAGTATGTTCATAACCAACAGTAACAGGTTAACAAGCAATGTCATGTGCAGTTTGTTGAAAGAATATATCAGGCAGCCACATGCAAACATGCAATCTGTTCATAACCTGCAATCACAGGTACAAAGACAATAGTATGTTTATAACCTGCATGCAATCTGTTTTTATAGTATAACCTGCTCACACTCAGAGTGATCAAGACACTGAATGATGAGTTCTAAAGGTACAGGCACAGGACAGGTGAAAAGACACAGGCATATATTTATATTCAGTTCATAACCTGTACACTTCACAAGTGGAGAGACATTGACATGTATGATTTGTTCGTAACCTGAAGTAGCAAGTAGACACTGATGGTCTGTGAATAAGCTGCAGTCACAGATAGGCAGACAGTAACTGGTACAGTCTGCTTCTACAGTTTTCTTCTTCTTCGTTCGTGGGTTGTGACTCCAATGTTCACTCATTACACAAGTGGGCTTTTATGTGTATAACAGTTTTTGCCCATGTAGGCAGTCATACTTCGTTTTCTGGGTGGGGGTGGGGGTGGTTTATACAACCTACAGTCACAAACAAAGGGACACTGACATACTGTACATTTATAATCCATAGTCACAGGCAGAGAGTCAGCAACTGGTACAGTCAGTTCATTACCATCAGTCACAAAGATACATTGATGATTTGATCTATAGTACATTTATAATCTATAGTTACAGGTGATACATTGATGATTTGATCTATAGTACATTTATAATCTATAGTTACAGGTAGAGATTGAGATACAGACATTACATACAGTTAACATGCAGTCACAGGTAGACAGACACTGATTGGTAGTTTGTTCCTCAACTACAGTCACAAGCAGAGAGACACTGATGTTGAGTATGTTTATAATCAATGGTTACAGGTTAAGATTGGGACAGACACATATACTGTTTATAACCTGCAGTCACCGATAAGGAGACACTGACATACAGTATGTTTATAATCTATAATTACTAGTTGAGCTCAAGACAGACATGTATATCCTGCACTCAGGTAGAGAGACGCTGACTGGTCCATCATGTTCCTACAGTCACAAGCAAAAAGACACTGATGCACAGTATGTTTATAATCTCTTGTCACAGGTACACACACACACACACACATATACTGTTTATAACATGCAGTCATAAATAGAGAGACACTGAGAGATACTCATACATATACTGAATGTTCAAAACATGGTTGGGAGTGACTGATTTCTGTAACACTGAAAATTTTATGTCTGGGGTCAGGGGGCAACTCAAGGCCTTTGGTGTGGTGCAGGGAAAATGCCATGCTGGAGGTTCTGCCACTACTTTTTGATGTCATTGTTGATTTTTCCGTGCTTCTAGTTCTATTTCGGTGTTAATGAAACACATTTTGGAGACACATGAAATGAAAGACTACTGTGATGAACAAAATGGGGGGGAACCAAATTATGTCTTAATACCTAAACAAAGTGAAATAAAGGCAATTTTTAAAAGAAAAAGACAAATAGTACGGAAGCACACATACTCATGTCGTAATCTACAATCACAGGTATTGTATGCAATATGTTGATGTTATACAGTGCCTGTGTTATGGGTTGATTATGTTACCCATGTGCAGTATGAACTGATAAAGTGATATACATGTGAGGTATGGCGCTCTGAACTGAACTGTGAGGTATAGGCTGATATGGTGTGTAAAACATGGGCTGATAAGGTGTGTCAGATATTGACTGATACAGTGTAGTATAATGTGTGATAAGTACCAGGCTGATTTACAAGTGTGGTTAAGTTGGTATTAAATTATACGAGGTATGGGTTGATATGGCGTGTGAAGCATGTGCTGATACGGTGTGGGGTATGGGATGATACGAATTTGATTATTTTGCCATTCCGCTTCCTACTTCGTTCTCCTACCTCTTCCTTCGACTCGTCTCAAACCACATCTGCCTTGCAGCAGACGATTCCAAACAGTCTCCACTCCCACACCCAAACACGTCACAAGGCCAAAACCTGTGACAACAACTCTTCGTTTTGTGGCGGTCGACATATACCTTGTCCTACATACTGTTAAACCTGTCATTATTACGTTTTTCTTTTGTCTTGTCTCAAAACAGTAAGGCAGGTAACTAGTTTTAGAGGTTATGCCGTGTCGAATCGAAAGGGCACACCATGTTGCAGGTTCGCAGTTAAATCATCAAAGATACTCCTTCCATTTTATTGCCGTAAATAATATTTGCTCGTAAATATCAAATAAATAAATCAGAATGCATGTACCCGTATGATGTATCGTTTAATATGTTTATAAAATTTTTCATTCATATATTTATTTTTACCCACAGCAAACACGCAATAAAAACACAGCGAGCCTCTCTACAATGAAATAGTTTACTTGAAGGCAAGGCGACGGGAACCGGTAATTTCGAGTCTGCATCGTAAAGACTTTGGCATAAATACATAAATCGTTTCAAACCACAGACGGCAAGATTGTGCATAGCAGTAGAGCCACGATGAGTATGCTATCGTTAGATCAGATTTCGCAGAGGAGCGACGTGAATGAGTTCAAGGCAAGAAAAAGTGGTCCGTATCTGGAAGGCAACTTGAAACTGTTGGATTGCATGTGAGTTCTGTTCGTATTAATGTTATACATTCTGCTAAAACAGTGGATTATATCCAGTAGCATAGCCGTAGTAGCCGTACGGGAAGATGTAGTTGCAATATATTAGACAATGATTTTATTAATGCACTTCACATTGGCCTTTATGATAGCGATAATAAGTTTGCATTTTTTGCACCTATAAGCACTCACAATGAATCAAAGATACCAAACACACGCACACACATACTCAACATGATGATTGTGAATACTTGGCTTGAAGAAGCTGAAAGAAGACAGTTAACGCACATACAGTATGTGAACGTACACATGTGCACACACACACATACACACACACACACACACACACACACACACACCAACAACAACACCACCACCACCACTGCCACCGCCACCGCCACCGCCACCACCACCACCAACAACAACAACAACAACCACCACACACACACACACACACACACACACACACACATACCAACACCACCACCACCAACAACAACAACACACACACACACACACACACACACGCAAAAGAGGAAAATGTTGTTGTTGTTTTTTGTTTGTTTGTTGACTCACTTGTGTAAACAAAGTGAGTCTATGTTTTAACCGGGTGTTCGGTTGTCTGTGTGTGTGTGTGTGTCTGTGTGTCTGTGTGTCCATGGTAAACTTTAACATTGACATTTTCTCTGCAAATACTTTGTCAGTTGACACCAGTCATTATTATCATTTTTTGTTCAAACAGGAACTTCTTTTGCTAAGCATGGAAGTTTTATTTATTTTGCAAACGTTTTGGTGCAGATAGTAAAAAAGGGAAATTATTCTGTAATTAATGCTAGGGGACTTAATTCGCTTTAAACTGATCTTTCTCATCTTAAACATTACATTTTGAAATTATACTCAATGTATAAAAAGCTTGCGGGCCTGCAGCTTCACTTAGGTTGCTGCAGGGCCTTGGGCCTGAAGGCTGGAGTGCAGCTCCGCATACAGCTGCACCTTAAATGTTATGACCAAAATCCTTTTCCCCCTTTTTTTTTCTATTTTCGCTGCAACTTAACCGTTAGCTCCAAAATCCCCCCCCCCCCCCTTTTTTTTTTTTTTCCTGTTACATCCTCTTTTCTCTGTCCCTCTCCACGCTGCACACTTCCCACATGTCAATAATAGCTGGACTAATGGCTGATGGACACTGCAAGAAGAAGAAGATTGAATGATAAGGCAATGAAAGGGAAAAGGCTTGTGTGTTATTTGCACACACACACACACACACACACACACACACACACACACACACACACACACAGATATACACACACCCTCCTCCTCCTATCCTCTCTACCTCTGATTATTGTTAGAATAATGTCATGGTGTTCTCCTCAGATGTAATGTATGAAAGAACCCTTTACAGTTTACAATGACCCAGCAGCACTTGTGCACTTAAAAACAACAACAAAAAACAACAGTGAAATTAGGCGACTCCACACAGGCAAACAACATTCACAGACTCAACATATGCAAGCCATCACACACACACACACACACACACACACACACACACACACACACACACACACACACACACACACACACACACACACACACACACACGCTTGCATGCATTATGGATTCCTTCACGTAACCCAGTCAGTTCCAGGTCAACAACTTAATTGGTGAGAGAGAAAGAGAGAGAGGGAGAGAGAGGGGGTGGGGGTGAGGGGGGAAGGTGGGGAGATCAGGACAATAAACACAGAAGCAGATCGCGTGTCTTTTCCCTGGCATTGAATGGGATCCACGGCAAAGTAATCTGGCTGTACAGTGTACTGAAAGCAACCTGCCACCATTTGTCAATGTCAGGAGAACAAATAGTTTATGGACTGTGTGGCCCTTGCTGTTGTCCGTGTGGCAGCAGTTGATAAACTGTGTGCCTTTTGCCAACAGTGTGTATTGGTTTGCAGCTGGGACAGTGTGGGGTACCCTCTCCTGTGCTGACCTTTCTCAGTTCTATTGTTTTATGTGGAACGTTTGCTGGGCAAAGTGCCAGAAACTGAGAAACTCAGTCCCCTCCTCCACAGTATCACAAAACTTGTGTCTTGAGTCTTATTTGTATGAGTTGTTAGTGAAAACAACATATTCAAAGTGTATGGAAAAGTAGAAATGCACAAATTCAAGTAACATTAAATAGGATCTACCTGCTGAGACCCTGGATATGGGAATGGGAATGGTGACATTTTTGCTCACCATAATAATGCTCAGTACATTTCTTACTATTATCACTTTGTAGAAAAAAAAACACTTTATAAACAGTGTATTTTTTGCATTGTTCATCTTGATATTTAACATTAAATAGGATCTACCTGCTGAGACCCTGGATATGGGAATGGCAATGGTGACATTTTTGCTCACCATAATAATGCTCAGTACATTTTTTACTATTATCACTTTGTAGAAAAAAAACAACCTTTATAAATAGTGTATTTTTTGCATTGTTCGTCTTGATATTTCTTTCTTTAGATTATTCAAAAGTACTCTCTCAACACTATATCCAACAAATGGAATGATTTGATTGGAAGTTTCATCTGTCTTTACAATTTTCAAAGGGAACTGATTGTGTATTTCATTTTATTCTAAAGCAGTTAACTCACATTTTCCAAATAAGAGTTACCCACAGTTCCCTACTGAAACACAGAGAAGTGCACAATACTCCAAATAATATATTGAATCTTTTATTTTCATATGCAGAACATTGTAATCTTTACTTTTATAAGTAATCAGTTGTAATGTGATCTAACCCAGAAACTTTTTAGCTTGATTTCTGTTTTTCTTTTTTCGTTTTTATCAAGATGGTTTCTCAGTGTTTAAATTAGATATCAGGTGAGACAAAGAGAGAGAAATGTTAAACAGGAAACAAAGGCACACAATTCCAATCCATTTCTACTTTGCCTTTCCCATCAGTTACCATGCAGGTAGATACCAGGTACAGAGAAATAAACCCAGAAACCTCCTTAAAAAAACGAAGTTCTAGGCATAAAGTTAAAAGACATATTCTATTGGCTGGCACCCTTCAGGTCAAGTTGTTCAGGGATTGGGTCTTGGTTCAGTAAAGGTTGCATTGTTCAAGGGGGGTGGGGAGGGGGAGGGGGGAAACCTGGATGTCTGTCTGGTTGGAAGAACCTCTTACCTGGACAGACAACCAGGTCTCTCCCCTTTGAACAAAGCAACTGTCACTGTCTTGCATTCCAAGGGGGAGCCCTGGCTGTCTAAAGTGATGTGAAGTCTTGGCTGGCGTTCCAGGGTATGCAGTCCTGGGAAGCTCCAGGTCCATTCAGATACCTTTCATTTGACATGGACACACAGCAACAACAGTGAAAGAAATGTGCCAAGTACAAATGACATCAGTTCAAAACTGGGCACCGCCCTTTGTTGTCTTGAGCATGCCACACACCAAAACAGACATGATGGAATGAAAATCTTAGTGCATTTTTTATGTAATCAGAAATTAAGTGAGGAAATAAAAGAGAGAGAGAGAGAGAGGAGGACTTTACACCTGGCACATAACTCACAAGTCAGTGCTGCTCTGTACTTCCTATTAATTTACCTGTTTGTAAGCTGATGGTTGTGGGAAGGCCCCGTGGCAGAATCAGGTGGAAGACTTCTGATCCAGTGTTCACCAGTGACCAGGCTTCATTTCGCCATAGTGTCGGTTCCTTGGAAAAGGCACTTCACTCAAATTTCCCTCACTCCACCCAGGTGTGAATGGGTTCCTCACATTGGTTGGGGGAATGTTAAAGCTACAGAAGGACAGCAATGGGCCCCCACCCTCCCTATGCCAAGCTCTAAACACAGCATATGTAACATCTCTGCTCTGATTACCAAAAAAACAAGAGAGGCAAGGCCTTCAAGACTCACTTGTGATAAATTAAGTCCCCTAGCATTAATTACAGAGTAATTTCCCTTTTTTTACTATCTGCACCAAAAAAGTTTGCAAAATAAATAAAAATTCCATGCTTAGCAAAAGAAGTTCCTGTTTGAACAAAAAATGATAATAATGACTGCTCTTGTTGTTGGGTCAGAATATCAGATCAAAGTGCCAAGTTGAGAGAATACAAAAAATATAAATATAACTGTAAATGCAGTTTGCATATAATTAGGCTTCTTTTTTTCTCTTTTTTTTTTGTGCCCATCCCAGAGGTGTAATATTGTTTTAAACAAGATGACTGGAAAGAACTGAATTTTTCCTATTTTTATGCCAAATTTGGTGTCAACTGACAAAGTATTTGCAGAGAAAATGTCAATGTTAAAGTTTACCACAGACACACAGA
>NC_134904.1:15426574-15476574 GCF_041734735.1 Babylonia areolata | reverse complement strand
AGTGTTGTGTCATTACAAACACAGCAGATAGATGTGTAATGGCACATTCAGTGTGTCAAGTCATTTCTCCGATTGGAGACATCATCATCATCATCATCATCATCATCATCATCATCTATCATCATAAATAGAAAAAAAAAGCTGCTCTGTGAATGATGCCAGTCTTTGAACAAGTTAACATTTCACACTGCTCCTTGAATGGTGCACAATCAGACTTGTTGATGAGTGCACATTCATGCTGTGTTAAAAGTGCACTTTCATGCTGTTAACAGTACACATTCTTGCTGATTTAAAAGTCCATTTTCATGCTGTTAACAGTGCACATGCATATACATGTATGCTGCAAAGTGAACGTTGCACATTCAAATTACCGTGTCAACAATGCACATTCACAGCTCTATTTTTTTTTTTCTCTCTTTTTTTTTAAGGAGTGTAAAGTGCGTGCCACCTCAGATTTGGTGGGTGGAATGTGTCATAGCGCAGTGCAAACAGTATTGTCCCCTCACGTCATCATAGTGGGATGTGTCACACTGTATTGTGAACCTGTGTGCTTCACCTCATGTTCAGTTTATCTGGATTCTTCGTGTACTGTCACATCTACTAAAAACCACTTAAAAAAAAAAAAAAAAAACCCACAAAACATAGTTCATGACACAGCATCCCAACCATTTTAGCTCCTTTTGGCAGATAAGACCAGGCCATGCTGAGGATGCCAGCCATTCCTGCTTAATTCATCATCCCCAGATTACAAAAAAATCGTAAAAAAGGAAAAAAACAACCAAACAATACTTCAAAACCAAACAAAAAAATACATTAAAAAAGGCCATATCGACAAATAACACTGTAGAATGGGCAGCTAGTGCCCGTCCCAGTGTTTACATCTCACTACTCAATCACCAGAGCAAAACAGCATAGACAGTACATCATAGACTGCAGAAATGAGAAAAAAGTGTCAAGGCTTGCTTGAAAAAAGAAAGGAAAAAAAACCCAAACAAACTGGGAAGGCAGCAAAAGGAGACAACAGTGAAGAAAGAAAAAAGGCAGAAACAAAGAGAGTGATAAAAAAAAAGAGGAGAATTTTCCGCACAGAATTTCCAGAGGGCGGGGATGCTATTTATACTGAAAGACCCCCGGTATCCCCACAGGGGCAGTCTGTCTGAGTGGAATGTGTCATTCGGCAATATAAATAACGCACATAGCATCACTGTATCTTAGTGTAAAGTATCATTCTGAATTATAAAAAGTGCACATCGCCTCGTTTTATCTGAGTGGAATATGTCATTTTGCAATATAAACAGCACACATGACCTCAGTTTATCTGAGTGGAATGTGCTGTTCTGCAGTGTGAACAGAGCACGTCTTCTCAGTTTATTTGCGTTCATCTGATCAGAGTGTGTCACAGTGTTTTGTAAACTGTGCATGTCACCTACGGTTGTTTCAGTGGAGTATGTCAAATGCATTCTGCAGTGTAAACATTGAACACTTATTTATTTGTGTAAACACAGCCTGGGTTACTATTGTGTGTAAAACATTTACACATTTACATGGAGATGTGAACAGTGCACATTTACACCGAGATGTGAACAGTGTAGATTTGCACGGAGATGTGAACAGCGCACCTTCACACCAATGTTCATGAACAGTGCACATTTACACTGATATGTGAAGAGTGCACATTTACACTGATATGTGAATAGTGCACATTCACAATGAGATGTGAACAGTGCACCTTCACATGTGCACTAATACGTGAACAGCACACATTTACACTGACATATGAACAGTGCACATTTACACTGATATGTGAATAGTGTGCATTTACACATGTACATAAACAATGCACATTTGCACTAAGATGTGAACAGGGCACCTTGACACTAATATGTGAACAGTGCACATTTACACTGATATATGAACAGTGCACATTTATACTGATATATGTGAACAGTTTACATTAAAACTGATACGTGAACAGTAGATACTAAAACATATGCAAACAGTTGACAGTGCACATTAACACTAGTATGTGAACAGTTTGCATTAACTGAAATATGGACAGTGCACATTGACACTGACATGTTTACAGTTTGCATTAACACTGACATGTGAACAATTGCGCTAACACTGAAAATTATGTGAACAGTGTACCTTGATACATATATGGACATGGCATCTTGACATGGATAAATGAACAGTTCGTGTTAACACTGGCATGTGAACAGTTTGCATTTACACTGACATGAATAATGCATTTGACATGTGACAGTGCACATTGTTTCTCCTCCTCAATCTCCATCGAATCTTCTCCATGATCTCAGTAGCATCTCCTCCGTGATATCTGAAGCATCTCCTTCATGATCTCCATAGCATCTCCTTCATGATCTCAATAGCACCTCCTCCATGATCTCAATAGCATCTCCTCCATGATCTCCATAGCATCTTCTCCATGATTTCCATAGCATCTCCTCCATAGTGTCTTCATGAGCTTCAAGGCATATCCTTCATGATAATCTCTTCCATGATCTCCATGGCTGATCTCCTTTACATCTCATCTATGATCTCCACAGCATCTCCTCTGTGATCTCCACAGAATCTCCTCCATGATCTCCATTGCATCTTCTTCATGATCTCCATAACATCTGCTCCATGATCTCCATAGCATCTCATGATCTTCATAGCAGCTTCTCCATGATCATGTTCTCCACGATCTCCATAAAATCTCCTCCATGATCTCCATAGCATCTTCTTTAATGTGATCTCCATAAAATCACATCCATGATCTCCATAAAATCTCCACGATCTCCATAGCATTTTCCCCACGATCATCTCTCCATGATCTCCATAGCAGCTTCTCCATGATAGTATCCTTCATGACCTCTGCAGCATCTCTCCATGATCTCCATAGCAGCTTCTCCATGATAGTATCCTTCATGACCTCTGCAGCATCTCTTCCATGATCTCCACAGTATCTCCTTCATGTTCATCTCCTCCATGATCTCTACGACATCTCCTCCATGATCTCCATAACGTTTCCTCCATGATCATCTCCTCCATGATCTGTGCAGCATCTCCTTCCAGCAATCTCCGTAGCATCTCCTTTACGACCTGACCTGCCAGAGCTGGTTCCTGCAGCCGGAATCCTCCTGCAGTGCCAGTGTCACCTCTAGCGTTCACTGCCCCTCCCTCACCCATCCCTTCCCTTGCTGTCTTGACGTTCACCGATTGTTCACCACACCTACGGTGTGTCAGTCCTGATTCACCTGTTCCCAGTTCACTTCTTCCTGACTGGCCTGTTCCTGAATCCGACGTTTATTCCTGATTCACCAAATCACTTGACTGGTGTTTCTGTCTGATCTGCCTGTTCCCAGTTTGTATATGTATAGATGGTGCTCATCAGTCAACACTACTTGCACACCTTCCCCCCAGTCCATACAGTTCTCAGCTTCTCCAAAAGTTTGTTGTTGTTGTTGTTGTTGTTTTGTGTCTGTGTGCATGCCTGTTTGTTCTGTTTGTTCAGTTGGAGGCCTGAGCATTTGTATGTGCGCACAAATGTGTTTGATGCTCATCTGTGTGTGGGTTGTATGTGTGTGTCTGTGAAGCAGGCATGTGTCTGTTTGAGAAAGAGAGACACAGAGAGAGAGAGAGAGAGAGAGATGGAGGGAGAGGCTGAAAAGGTGAATTAGGAACGGCAGGTAGGCAAAACAGGACTTTTAAGAGTCCAAACTCTCATGAGGGTGAGGGTGTGGCAGCACTGTCAAGGAGTAGGTGGAATCAGGGGGATAGGTGAACTGGGAATAGGCAAAACAGTCCCTGCTGCTCAACATCCTACAGGCTGGTGTTCCCAAGTCTTCTCTCTGCCCAGTGTGTTTACTGTGTCACCCCCCCACCCCCGCACCCACCCCCCCACCCCCGCACCCACCCCCTCCTCAGCTCTCCCCCCCCCCATCCCCTCCCCCCCGCCCCCCCGCCCCCTCCCAGGTCATGGTCGATTTTACTGCAGGCTTGAAATATGAGGCTGTGTACATAAGTGAAAAATGCCAGTCAGTTCAGTTGATCTGTAGCTTTTCTGTTCACAATGATGTTATGAAATGCCATTTATGCGATAACGTTACCTGCATTTACTCTTACCAGTATTGATTTTGCTTCTGTTATTATCAGTAACCTTATCAGTGGTAATATTCTATTAATTTTTCCTGGTTTGCTTCTGATTAGACAGATGTACCAGATTTTGCTTGGTATTTAATTATTCCTTGTCTAATAGGTCTCATAATTTGATCAAAAAATGAAATAGACAAAATAAAAATAAATTTTTTTTTATTTTTAAATGAGGCTGTGTACTTCTTGTCTTTTGTAAATGGACTGGTAAGGATTTGAGTGGATTTTGATAAGAATAATAATGATGATGATGATGATAATGATAACAAAAACAACAACAATGATAATAGTAATAATAGTCTCTATAATCATATTGATAATAGTTATTGCAATGATAATAATAATGATGATGATGATGATAACCATGATAATAATAATGATACTACTACTACTACTACTACTACTACTACTACTAATGATAATGATAATAAAAAATAATAATGATAATGATATCATCATCATCATCATTTCTACATTTTGAACTGGTGCATTGTGTGTGCGTGTTTCTGGGCCTATGTATTGTTTACAAGAGCAAGTTTTGTGTGTGTTTTTTTCCCCCTTTTTTTCCCATTTTTTTCAGCATGTCTATGTTAATATGTGTGTGTGTGTGTGTGTGTGTGTGCGCGCGCGCGCGCGTGTGTGTGTGTGTGTGTGTTTGCCTCTGTGTGTGTGTGTGTATGTGTGTGTGTGTGTGTGTGTGTGTGTGTGTGTGTGTGTGTGTGAATTTGTAAATATCATTACATTACTCATGTCACATGGATGTGTCTTGTAAGTATTGTTGTCACCGTTCAGTTCGGGGCACAGCAGAACATGTTCATATTTTGCGTAGCAATGGGGTTGGGTCGTTGGGGCTGGGTTGGGGGTGGAGGGGAGTGGGATGAGGGGTGTTTTGGTCTGCCATCTTCTGAAAGCGCTTGAATGATATGTGTAATCTGAACTGGTAATGACTCATGAAGAAATGTGTATACAGGTCCACCTGTGTTGTGTTGTTGTTTTCCCTGACCATGACATGCTAAAAGCGCCCGCCTTTGAGTTGCTTATCTAGAGTACGAGTCAGTGGAGCAAAAAGAAAGAATATGTGTATTGTATAATGAGTTTTCTTATGGCTCAGTCACGCTGAGTGTGCATGGGCCGTCTGTGTGCTGAGTGTGCTGTCTATATTGAGCAGCATTTTTTTTTTTTTTTTTGATTTCCTGTGTCACAGAGACATGAGGGATGGGTGTCATTTGCTTCATTACTGCATTGAGTTCACGCAAGGGATGTGTCATTATTACTCATTGCCCATTTTCCAGTGACACGAGAGACGTGTTATCACCGTGTTACCACAACATGAAGGAAATGTCATTACTGTGTTACAGTGACATGTGAGAGATGTGTCATCACTGTGTTCCAGTGACCTGTAAGAGATGTGTCATTGCTGTGTTACAGTGACATGTGAGAGATGTGTCATTACTTTGCCGCATTGGCATGTGAGAGATGTGTCATTACTGTGTCACATTGACATGCAAGATGTGTGTCATTACTGTCTTACGGTGACAGGTGAGAGATGTGACATTACTGTGTTACTATTGCATGTGAAGCATATGTCATTACTGTGTTACAGTTACATGTGAGAGATGTGTCATTACTGTGTTACAATGACACAGAGATGTGTCATTACTGTATTACAGTGACATGTGAGAGATATGTCATTACTGTGTGACATTGACATACTAGGGATGTGTGATTAATGTGTTACAATGAAATGTGAGAGATGTGTAATAACTGTGTTACAGTGACATGCAAGATATGTGTCATTACTGTGTCACATTGACATGTTAGAGATGTGTCATTACTGTGTTACAGTACAGTGACATGCAAGATATGTGTCATTACCCTGTCACATTGACATGTTAGAGATGTGCCATTACTGTGTTACAGTGACATGTTAGAGATGTGTCATTACTGTGTCACAGTGACACATGAGAGATGTGTCATTACTGTGTCACAATGAAATTTGAGAGTTGTGTCGATACTGTGTTACAGTGACATGTGAGAGATGTGTCATTACTGTGGGACATTGACACACCAGATATGTGTCATTACTGTGTTCAGTGACCTGTGAGAGATGTGTCAATAATGTCTTACAGCACTTGACATGTGAGAAATGTGTCATTACTGTACGTCACAGTGACATGTGATAGATGTGTCATCACTATATCACAGTGAAAGATGTGTAATTACAGTGTCACAGTGACATAACAGAGATCTGTCATTAATGTGTTACAGTGACATGTGAGAGATCTGTCGTTACTGTGTTCAGTGACATGTGAGAGATATGTCATTACTGTGTCACAGTGAGAGGTGTGTGATTTCTGTGTCACAATGACATGTGATAGATATGTGTCATTACTGTGTGTCACAGTGAGAGCCATGACATCATGGATGGCCACGTGTGTCGTGTGTTCGCCCTACAGTACAACGTCAACCACCAGAACATCTTTATCTCTGGTGGCTGGGACGATACTGTGCAGGTTTGTGTGTGTGTGTGTGTGTGTGATTGTGCACCTGCAAGTACATGTGTGTGTGTGGGTGGGTGGGTTTTTATATGTTTGTGTGCATGTGTGGGTGGGTGGATGGGTGGTTGATCGATTGATTGATATGGATACTTATATAGCACCTATCCTCGGTCAGAGACCAAGCTCTAAGCGCTTTACGAAAACGGAGTCATTTGCACAACAGGCTGCCTACCTGGGTAGAGCCGACTGACGGCTACCACTGGGCGCTCATCATTCGTTTCCTGTGTCATTCAATTAGATTTCAGGCACGCACACATACACGCTCACACAGACGTGTAACATTTTACGTGTATGACCGTTTTGTTTATTTATTCCGCCATGTTTTCAGGAGTGTGCATGTTGGGTATGTTCTTGTTTCCATAACCGACCAAACACTGACATGGATTACAGGATCTTTAACGTACGTATTTGGTCTTCTGCTTGCCTATATAAAGGGGGTTTAGGCACCAGCAGGTCAGCACATATGTTGAGCTGCGAGATCGGAAAAATCTCCACCCTTTACCCACCAGGTGCCGTTACCGAGATTCGAACCCAGGACCCTCAGATTGAAAGTGTCTGTGTGTGTGTCTGTGTGTGTCTGTGTCTGTGTCTTTGTCTGTGTGCATGTACATGCATTTGTGCGTGTTTGATTATGCATGTGTGCTCATGTATGTGTGCATGTTTGTGAATTTATTTTTGACAGATGGTACCATTGACAAGTGATAAATAGTTGTCAGATTGTTAATGGGTCAACAATAAAGTGCTCTTAGATCATAAATCCTAACTGAATCTGAGCTGAACTGTGACATAATTAGTGTGTATTAAGGCACTGATGACCATTGAAAGTGGAAAATATGAACACCAATGGGAAGTGAGAGAATGAACGCTGAAGAACCCCTGTCAAGCCACAAGCAAGTATTATATCAACAGTGATAGACACTGACGAGTCACAAATATTGACAGATGTCAAATAACGATCTTACTAACCATGAGCTGTGGCATATTGATGGATGCGATATTGGCCAAAAAGATTGACAGATGATGACTATGTTATGCATCATATACATTGATGGGGGATTAATGTGTTGAAGATCATGAACATGATCATGAACATTGACTAATGATGAACATGATATACGCAGTAAGCACTGCCAAATGTGTTGTACATTGTTAACATTGGCAGATGAGAAATGTTTAAAAATTATTAAAAAAAAAAAAAACAAAAAAAAACCATGTTAGAGACAATGGATCATTGACAGATGATGAAATGGTGGGTGAGCAACAGTGATCGATGCTGAACTTTGACAGACGATGAAGATTAGTGATAAACGAATGCTGATCAAAGCATTTGACAAAGGTTGGGAACTGGCAAGCAATATGGATTAGACAGGAAGAATCAGCGATGGATTCTGAATGACCGAGGGACATAATACATGGATGCGGAGCTAAAGAACTGGAATGACTCAGATGTACTTTGTCGTCTGTTTCAGTACTGGGATGACAGGGAGAAACACTCTATCAAGTGAGTAGGTTTGTCAGTCTGTATGTGTGTATGTTACCATGTCTGTTTGTTGATGTAAGGATGTCTGTATGTGTGTATGTTACCATGTCTAGCTGTTGATGTAAGGATGTGTCTGTATGTGTGTATGTTACCATGTCTGTTTGTTGATGTAAGAAAGTGTCTGTGTGTGTGTGTTACCATGTCTAGCTGTTGATTTAGGGATATGTCTGTATGTGTGTATGTTACCATGTCTGACTGTTAATGTAAGGATATGTCTGTATGTGTGTATGTTACCATGTCTAGCTGTTGATGTAAGGATGTGTCTGTATGTGTGTATGTTACCTTGACTGACTGTTGATGTAAGGATGTGTCTGTATGTGTGTATGTTACCATGTCTGACTGTTGATGTAAGGATGTGTCTGTATGTGTGTGTGTGACCATGTCTGACTGTTGATGTAAGGATGTCTGTATGTGTGTATGTTACCATGTCTGACTGTTAATGTATGGATGTGTCTGTATGTGTGTATGTTACCTTGTCTGACTGTTAATGTAAGGATGTGTCTGTATTTGTGTATGTTACCATGTCTGACTGTTGATGTAAGGATATGTCTGTATGTGTGTATGTTACCATGTCTGACTGTTGATGTAAGGATGTGTCTGTATGTGTGTATGTTACCATGTCTGACTGTTGATGTAAGGATGTGTCTGTATGTGTGTATGTTACCATGTCTGACTGTTAATGTAAGGATGTGTCTGTATGTGTGTATGTTACCATGTCTGACTGTTGATGTAAGGATGTCTGTATGTGTGTATGTTACCATGTCTGACTGTTGATGTAAGGATGTGTCTGTATGTGTGTGTGTTACCATGTCTGTTTGTTGATGTAAGAATGTGTCTGTATGTGTGTATGTTACCATGTCTGTTTGTTGATGTAAGAATGTGTCTGTATGTGTGTGTGTGTGTGTGTTACCATGTATAGCTGTTGATTTAAGGATGTATGTGTGTATGTTACAATGTCTGACTGTTAATGTAAGGATGTGTCTGTATGTGTGTATGTTACCATGTCTGACTGTTGATGTAAGGATGTGTCTGTATGTGTGTATGTTAACATGTCTGACTGTTAATGTAAGGATGTCTGTATGTGTGTATGTTACCTTGACTGACTGTTGATGTAAGAATGTGTCTGTATGTGTGTATGTTACCATGTCTGTTTGTTGATGTAAGGATGTGTCTGTATGTGTGTATGTTACCATGTCTGACTGTTGATGTAAGGATGTCTGTGTGTGTGTATGTTACCATGTCTGACTGTTGATGTAAGGATGTGTCTGTATGTGTGTATGTTACCATGTCTGACTGTTAATGTAAGGATGTGTCTGTATGTGTGTATGTTACCATGTTTGACTGTTGATGTAAGGATGTGTCTGTATGTGTGTATGTTACCATGTCTGACTGTTGATGTAAGGATGTGTCTGTATGTGTGTATGTTACCATGTCTGACTGTTAATGTAAGGATGTGTCTGTATGTGTGTATGTTACCATGTCTGACTGTTGATGTAAGAATGTCTGTATGTGTGTATGTTACCATGTCTGACTGTTAATGTAAGGATGTGTCTGTATGTGTGTATGTTACCATGTCTGACTGTTGATGTAAGGATGTGTCTGTATGTGTGTATGTTACCTTGACTGACTGTTGATGTAAGGATGTGTCTGTATGTGTGTATGTTACCATGTCTGACTGTTGATGTAAGAATGTCTGTATGTGTGTATGTTACCATGTCTGACTGTTAATGTAAGGATGTGTCTGTATGTGTGTATGTTACCTTGACTGACTGTTGATGTAAGGATGTGTCTGTATGTGTGTATGTTACCATGTCTGACTGTTGATGTAAGGATGTCTGTATGTGTGTATGTTACCATGTCTGACTGTTAATGTAAGGATGTCTGTATG
This sequence comes from Babylonia areolata, assembly GCF_041734735.1. Taxonomy (NCBI): domain Eukaryota; kingdom Metazoa; phylum Mollusca; class Gastropoda; order Neogastropoda; family Buccinidae; genus Babylonia; species Babylonia areolata. Next base: position 15,466,433 of record NC_134904.1, on the reverse strand, counting down.
TGTGTATGTTACCATGTCTGACTGTTGATGTAAGAATGTCTGTATGTGTGTATGTTACCTTGTCTGGCTGTTGATGTAAGGATGTCTGTATGTGTGTATGTTACCTTGTCTGACTCTTAATGTAAGGATGTGTCTGTATGTGTGTATGTTACCATGTCTGACTGTTAATGTAAGGATGTGTCTGTATGTGTGTGTGTTATCATGTCTGACTGTTGATGTAAGAATGTCTGTATGTGTGTATGTTACCAAGTCTGACTGTTGATGTAAGGATGTGTCTGTATGTGTGTATGTTACCATGTCTGACTGTTAATGTAAGGATGTGTCTGTATGTGTGTATGTTACCATGTCTGACTGTTGATGTAAGGATGTGTCTGTATGTGTGTATGTTAACTTGTCTGGCTGTTGATGTAAGGATGTCTGTATGTGTGTATGTTACCTTGTCTGGCTGTTGATGTAAGGATGTCTGTATGTGTGTATGTTACCATGTCTGACTCTTAATGTAAGGATGTCTGTATGTGTGTGTATGTTACCTTGTCTGACTGTTGATGTAAGGATGTGTCTGTATGTGTGTATGTTACCATGTCTGACTGTTGATGTAAGGATGTCTGTATGTGTGTATGTTACCATGTCTGACTGTTAATGTAAGGATGTCTGTATGTGTGTATGTTACCTTGTCTGGCTGTTGATTTAAGGATGTCTGTATGTGTGTATGTTACCTTGTCTGGCTGTTGATGTAAGGATGTGTCTGTATGTGTGTATGTTACCATGTCTGACTGTTGATGTAAGGATGTCTGTATGTGTGTATGTTACCATGTCTGACTGTTGATGTAAGGATGTGTCTGTATGTGTGTATGTTACCATGTCTGGCTGTTGATGTAAGGATATGTCTGTATGTGTGTATGTTACCATGTCTGACTGTTGATGTAAGGATGTGTCTGTATGTATGTGTGTATGTTATCTTGTCTGACTGTTGATGTAAGGATGTCTGTATGTGTGTATGTTACCATGTCTGACTGTTGATGTAAGAATGTCTGTATGTGTGTATGTTACCATGTCTGACTGTTGATGTAAGGATGTCTGTATGTGTGTATGTTACCATGTCTGACTGTTGATGTAAGGATGTGTCTGTATGTGTGTATGTTACCATGTCTGACTGTTGATGTAAGGATGTGTCTGTATGTGTGTATGTTACCATGTCTGACTGTTGATGTAAGGATGTGTCTGTATGTGTGTATGTTACCATGTCTGACTGTTAATGTAAGGATGTGTCTGTATGTGTGTATGTTACCATGTCTGACTGTTGATGTAAGGATGTGTCTGTATGTGTGTATGTTACCATGTCTGACTGTTGATGTAAGGATGTGTCTGTATGTGTGTATGTTACCTTGTCTGGCTGTTGATGTAAGGATGTGTCTGTATGTGTGTATGTTACCATGTCTGACTGTTGATGTAAGGATGTGTCTGTATGTGTGTATGTTACCATGTCTGACTGTTGATGTAAGGATGTGTCTGTATGTGTGTATGTTACCATGTCTGACTGTTGATGTAAGAATGTCTGTATTGTGTATGTTACCATGTCTGACTGTTGATGTAAGGATGTCTGTATGTGTGTATGTTACCATGTCTGACTGTTGATGTAAGGATGTGTCTGTATGTGTGTATGTTACCATGTCTGACTGTTGATGTAAGGATGTGTCTGTATGTGTGTATGTTACCATGTCTGACTGTTGATGTAAGAATGTCTGTATTGTGTATGTTACCATGTCTGACTGTTGATGTAAGGATGTCTGTATGTGTGTATGTTACCATGTCTGACTGTTAATGTAAGGATGTGTCTGTATGTGTGTATGTTACCATGTCTGACTGTTGATGTAAGGATGTGTCTGTATGTGTGTATGTTACCTTGTCTGACTGTTGATGTAAGGATGTGTCTGTATGTGTGTATGTTACCATGTCTGACTGTTGATGTAAGGATGTCTGTATGTGTGTATGTTACCTTGTCTGGCTGTTGATGTAAGGATGTCTGTATGTGTGTATGTTACCATGTCTGACTGTTGATGTAAGGATGTCTGTATGTGTGTATGTTACCATGTCTGACTGTTAATGTAAGGATGTCTGTATGTGTGTATGTTACCTTGTCTGGCTGTTGATGTAAGGATGTGTCTGTATGTGTGTATGTTACCTTGTCTGGCTGTTGATGTAAGGATGTCTGTATGTGTGTATGTTACCTTGTCTGGCTGTTGATGTAAGGATGTCTGTATGTGTGTATGTTACCTTGTCTGGCTGTTGATGTAAGGATGTCTGTATGTGTGTATGTTACCTTGTCTGGCTGTTGATTAAGGATGTCTTAATGTGTTTACACACACACACACACACACACACACACACACACACACACACACACACACACACACACACACAAGTGGAGTGGGTTTTACTACAAAATTTTGTAAGGGATAACTCCCATGCTCCATGGGTTCTTCTAAATACATGCAGCGCACGTGACTTTGGTTTATTTGTCTCATCTGAATGATGTGAATGAGTGTCAGCAGGGTTGTGGTGTGCTTAGAACCGCGTCAGTTTCAGTTTCCCACGAAGGCATTACTGTATTTGGACGAATCCATATATGTACACCACATCCGCTAGGCAGATGCCTGACCAGTTGCATAACTGTACTTGCTAGTTAGACATTGAGTGCGTGCATATATAATTGTGTACCTATCAGCGTGGATTTCTTGTGCAGAAGTTTGCCACACGACAACACTTACATTGCCATGGGATCTTTTGTAGTGCGCCAAATGTGTGCTGCACACGGGACCAGGGTTTATACTCTCATCCGAATGACTAGATATTCAGTCTGATTTTTCCAGTCAAACTTGGGGAGGAAAAGACGAGACTGGGAATGGAACACAGCCAGACCGTCACGGACACTGCATTATTATTGGCAGATAAACGTTATAACCATTCTGCCACCTCCCTACATTGTCTGGAGAGCAGGCAGTAGGGAGAGCAGTGTGGTGAGTAGTGTGCAGGAAGTTTCACAGGCCCCACATATGCGACCTCCCTACATTGTGTGTAGAGCACATAGTATAGCAAGCGGTGTGGTGTGGTGAACGGTGTGCAGGAAGTTTCACGGGCCCCACATATGCGGCGATGCACTGGACATCGATCCCCAGCACAACCACATCCTGACAGGGTCGTGGAGGAAGAACACGGTGCTGCAGATCTGGGACTTCGCCATGGCCGTCAAGATCAAGGACGTGCCCCAGGACTCGCTCAATGCCAGTCAGGTATGTGCGTATGTCTTGTATGTGCCACACGCTGTTCTTGTGCAAGGGTGCTGGTTTTTAGATGTGTGTGAATGTTTTATGTTTTGACTATTTGAGTGGAGCTGATATACACTTTTTCCATGTTTTATCTGAAGCCAAGCACTCAGCTGGCTATGATGACCTTAGTTTTAGTTACAGCGCATGCCATAAATGGATGACAGTTTTACTGCAGTGATTGTGTCCAACCATTTACATGCTGATGTAATTCATGTGGCGCAACGCCATTCAAATTTTGAATAAAAGCCCCTGTTGGCCAGTCAGTCTGCATAGGTGTTGCATTGGAATACATGCTCATTGTGGCACACGGTCAGCTGCCTGACATTCTACTGCATTGTCTCCTTCTTATCTTCTTTTTTAACGCCTTGAAAACCATCCAGTGAACAACAAAATGAGCAGACCCACCAAGAGCTGGCTGAAAAGAGGCAGCTTCATCCACCAGTCAAGATGCCCCCAGTCTTGATGGAACATGAAGCAAAGCCTATCCCGGCAAATGTCACCCACCCATCTTGGAAGAGGCAGGTGTTCCCAACAGTCGTCACCAGCATTCCTGGAGTGGAGAAGAGAGGAACACAGTCAGACACCAAAAGGAAGACCCTGGCCATGGAGTACATCTGCAACCAGTACCCCCAGGAAGACTGGACCCATGTCTTTACAGATGGCTCTGCCACAGAAGCAGTGAGGGATGGTGGAGCTGGAATCTTCCTCCGATACAAAGACGGAGATGAAGAAATTGCAATCCCAACAGGAAAATACTCCACCAACTTCCAAGCTGAGCGAGAAGCCCTCTGTGAGGCAGCCACAACAGTCTCGCAGAACTCCACAAGAACAACAGGGCAGGTGGTGGTGTTCTCAGACTCTCTCTCCGTGCTCCAAGCCCTCAAGAACTCCCGCTGCAAAGAACAGAGCCATCTCACTTCAGCCCTTGTTGCCCTGAGTGCCAGAGTGGAGAAAGTGGTGATAAAATGGGTACCAGCACACTGTGGCATCAGAAGCAACGGAAAAGCGGATATTCTGGCAAAAGACAGTGCACAGAAGGAGCAGGCCAACAAACTGGTGTCATACGATGAAATCAAGACAATCATCAAGGCACAGCAAGGAATAAAGTGGCGCCTCCAGCACCCCAAATATATAACCCATTAGACAGATACCATTTGCTGGAACGATGGGAACAGGTCAAGATCTTCCACGGGAGGACTGGACACAACTGCCTGCTCCACCACATGCACACAACATTTGGCATTGGACAGAGTGGAGAGTGTCCTTGTGGTGAGGGACCAATGACAACCGACCACATCCTTCAAGACTGTAGGACGCATGCAGCATCCAGGAGGAAGTACTGGCCAACACCAACAGCAGTGGAAGCCAAACTGTGCAGCACCCTGGAGGAGCTGTGACGGACAGCAGCCTTCATCAAGGACACTGGCCTGCTCATCTAATGGGAGGCAAACGAGGAAGAAAAAGAAGATGTTCTTTTTTTTTCTTTCTTCCCTAACTGTTGTAATAGAACAATAGAAAAACCCTTTGTGACTGACTTCTATATGCCCCTGGCCTGTGCAAGGAGCTTTCTGTCCTTTCACTTTCTATCCTGTTTATTCTCTCTATCCTTTATCTCTTTTAGTCCCTCAGATTCATTCATCCTTTAAATCCTTTATATATACCACCCCATGGTTGACAAACTTGGCATCGCCGACAGGATTGATCCAAGGATATTCTTTTAATGTTTGAATTAAAAAAATATTTTAAAATTCCAGTTCAAAACAACAATAATCCCTTTCCACTCGTTTTTTTTTTTTTTTTTTCATTTGGCGCTGCGAGCAGGATCAAACCATGCATGTTCAGTTCAGAAGCAAGCAGTCTTGTCCCCACCTTCTTCTTGTCTTTTACTTTTTTTTCTTTTCTTTTTTACCTCCTTTAACTATTGTAAAATAAAACAGTAGGAAACCCTTTGTGACTGGCCTCTATATATCATTGGCCTGTGCAAGGAGCTTTCTATCCTTTCACTTTTTATCCTGTTGATTCTTCAATCCTTTTAAATCCCTTATGTATATACCACCCTGGTTCACGGCTACAAAACTGGTGTCACCAACAGGATTTTCCAAGGATATTCTTTTAATGTTGACATTTTTTAATGCTTTTATCCAGTTCAAAACAGCAATATCCCCTTTCCACTCAAAGGTTTAAGTGGTTTTAAGGTTTACATAGGGACACTTAAGAGTAGCTTCTTGTGTCAGTGTCAGTGTCAGTGTCAGTGTCAGTCAGGTTTCTGTCTGTTCTGCACAGTCTGTGCCACAAGCCTGTGTCATTGTCAGTCAGGTACCTGCACTGTCTGTGTCACAAGTCTGTGTCACTGTCAGTCAGGTCTCTGTACTGTCTGTGCCACAAGTCTGTGTCACTGTCAGTCAGGTCTGTCACTGTCAGTCAGGTACCTGCACTGTCTGTGTCACAAGTCTGTGTCACTGTCAGTCAGGTCTCTGTACTGTCTGTGCCACAAGTCTGTGTCACTGTCAGTCAGGTCTCTGCACGGTCTGTGCCACAAGTCTGTGTCACTGTCAGTCAGGTCTCTGCACGGTCTGTGCCACAAGTCTGTGTTACTGTCAGTCAGGTCTCTGTACTGTCTGTGTCAGAAGTTTGTATCACTGTCAGTCAGGTCTCTGCATGGTCTGTGCCACAAGTCTGTGCCACTGTCAGTCAGGTCTCTGTACTGTCTGTGTCAGAAGTCTGTGTCACTGTCAGTCAGGTCTCTGTACTGTGTCAGAAGTCTGTGTCACTGTCAGTCAGGTATCTGTACTGTCTGTGCCACAAGTCTGTGTCACTGTCAGTCAGGTCTCTGTACTGTCTGTGTCAGAAGTCTGTGTCACTGTCAGTCAGGTCTCTGCATGGTCTGTGCCACAAGTCTGTGCCACTGTCAGTCAGGTCTCTGTACTGTCTGTGTCAGAAGTCTGTGTCACTGTCAGTCAGGTATCTGCATGGTCTGTGCCACAAGTCTGTGTCACTGGCAGTCAGGTCTCTGTACTGTCTGTGCCACAAGTCTGTGTCACTGTCAGTCAGGTCTCTGCACGGTCTGTGCCACAAGTCTGTGTCACTGGCAGTCAGGTCTCTGTACTGTCTGTGTCAGAAGTCTGTGTCACTGTCAGGCAGGTATCTGCACGGTCTGTGCCACAAGTCTGTGTCACTGGCAGTCAGGTCTCTGTACTGTCCTTGCCACAAGTCTGTGTCACTGTCAGTCAGGTCTCTGCACGGTCTGTGCCACAAGTCTGTGTCACTGTCAGTCAGGTCTCTGTACTGTCTGTGTCAGAAGTCTGTGTCACTGTCAGTCAGGTCTCTGTACTGTCTGTGTCAGAAGTCTGTGTCACTGTCAGTCAGGTATCTGTACTGTCTGTGCCACAAGTCTGTGTCACTGTCAGTCAGGTCTCTGTACTGTCTGTGTCACTGTCAGTCAGGTCTCTGCATGGTCTGTGCCACAAGTCTGTGCCACTGTCAGTCAGGTCTCTGTACTGTGTCAGAAGTCTGTGTCACTGTCAGTCAGGTCTCTGTACTGTCTGTGTCACTGTCAGTCAGGTCTCTGCATGGTCTGTGCCACAAGTCTGTGCCACTGTCAGTCAGGTCTCTGTACTGTCTGTGCCACAAGTCTGTGTCACTGTCAGTCAGGTCTCTGTACTGTCTGTGTCACAAGTCTGTGTCACTGTCAGTCAGGTCTCTGTACTGTCTGTGTCACTGTCAGTCAGGTATCTGCACGGTCTGTGCCACAAGTCTGTGTCACTGGCAGTCAGGTCTCTGTACTGTCTGTGCCACAAGTCTGTGTCACTGTCAGTCAGGTCTCTGTACTGTCTGTGTCACTGTCAGTCAGGTATCTGCACGGTCTGTGCCACAAGTCTGTGTCACTGGCAGTCAGGTCTCTGTACTGTCTGTGTCAGAAGTCTGTGTCACTGTCAGTCAGGTATCTGCACGGTCTGTGCCACAAGTCTGCTGCTTAATCCTCTATGTGCTCCAGATCTGTGCAGCAGTTTGTCAGGGATGGGTCTGGTGACAGCAGTGCTGATAATGCAGGTGATTATGTGTCACGGACGTCAGTAGTGCTGATATTGTGGCTTTACTTCGTGCAGGATTGTGTGTTGTTCATGATGAAGATTTCAGTGGTGATGATGATGATGAAGATGATACCACAGTTGCCCTGCGAGTGGTGGATGACATGGATGAGATGGAGACAGTGATGACAGTGACGATGCTGGTGATGTTGCAGTTGTACTGTGCTCAGTGGCTGGGCAAAGACAGCATTATGTGTGGGGGCAACGACCTCAACATGGCACGCATGATCGACCGCGGCACACTGAATGTGAGTCCCACACTGATACACCAATCAGACAGCTGTTTGCAGTGCGAATTTCGTTTGTCTGATTATACAGGAATTTTTCTCACTCTGTCTGTGTGGAACTTATGTCAGTGTGTGGTACATCTTTGTGTGTGTGTGTGTGTGTGTGTGTGTGTGTGTTTTCTGTGCATAGATGTATGTGTTTGTCTGTCTGTGTGTCTGTGTTGTCTGCATTTGTGTTTTGTCTCTGTGTGTATGTGTGTGTGTGTGTGCATGTGCACATGTGTTTGTGTGTGTGTGTGTGTGCAGGCCTGTGCAAGAGGTGGTCTGGACTGGATAAGAGAAAGAGAGAGAGAGAGTGTGTCAGAGACAGAGACAGAGAGAGAGAGAGAGAGGTCTTCTGAGGAGAGAAGGAAGGCAGGTTACAAAGACCAGGAAGCTGTGAGAGACCAGGGGGTGGTGGGGGTGGGGGTTCACAGATGATTAATTATCCAGGAATGACACAGAGACAGTGGTGATGTGTGTGTGTTTGAACAGACAACAGGAACGCTGGTCGATCTGCCTCAAGGGGTCTACTGCATCGACAACGACCACAGCCCCCACCAGCCTCGCATCGCTGTGGGCTCCAACCGCTTCATCTATCGTCTGCAGAGCAGCAAGTCCAACTGAACAGAACCCTGTGGGCGTGGACATTGTGTGTATGTGGTATGTCGTCTGTGGTGTGTGTGTGTGTGTGTGTGTGTGTGTGAATGTCTGTGCAGTGACTGGAGCAGCCAGCCTGGGGTTATATTAGTATGGTGTAGTATTGTATAGTATAGTATGATATAATATTGCGTTGCATTGCATTGTATTACATTGTGTTGTATAGTATAGTATTGCATTGCATTGTATTATATTTTATTACATTCTGTTGTATTTGATTGCATTGTATTGTATTACATTTTCACTGTGGTGTATTGCATTGTATTGTACTGTACTGCTCTTTTGTCAGAATAGATTTCTCTTTGTGAAATTTGGGCGGCTCTCCCCAGGGAGAGCGAGTCATTACAGTGCAACTCCACCCTTTAAAAAAAAAAAAATTCCTCTCCTTTTTTTCTGCCTGTAAGTGTATTTGTTTTCACATCAAAATGGATTTTTCTGCATAATTTGGTCAGGGGCAACTTGTTTGATGCCATGGGTTATTTTACATGTGCCAAGAGCATGCTACACACGGGACCTCTGTTTACCATCTCCTCTGAATGGCTAGCATCCAGACTTCTGCTCATGGTCTGGCTAAGGGGGAGAAAATACCAGCGACAGTAGGCTGCCACTGCCCTGTGTGGTACAGAGGTGGTGACTGCGCGTTGAACAGACAATAGGAATGCTGGGTTTGGGGAGCGTGTATGTAGTGGGGGCCACTGTGGCTGATGGCTATCCCCCCCACCACATGGCCTAAGTCACTTATATCCTGTTGCAGGGTCCACGAGGGTCTGGGTTTGAATCCTGGTCTCGTTTTTATCCGAAGTTTGACTGGAAAATCAAACTGAGCGAACAGCCATTCAGATGAGACGATAGACGGAGGTCTTGTTGCAGCTCGCACTTGGCACACTAAAAAAAAAGAACCCATGGCAACGTAAGTGTTGTCTTCTGGCAAAAAAAAAAAAAAAAAAAAAAAATCTGGTGAGAAATCCACTGTGATAGGTACACAAAATTAATATAACTCTGCATGTGCTCATGGGTTACGTTGCTGTGGCATAACATACGGATTTGTCCAAATGTTGTAACACCCTGAGAAACTGCAGATGGTTTACTGTTCACTCACTGTTTTCTGTCTTGTGTTTAAGGTTTCTTTGGGGGAGTGGTGGGCATTTTGGTTACTTTTTCATACTCATAGACACATATATACATCCATTGATGCACACACACACACACACACACACACACACACACACACACACACATTGTTCTTGTTTTTTTTTCCTCCTTTTTTATGCATGAGCAAGAGAATGTGTCCTTCCATTTTTTGTTGTTGTTGTTGTTGTTGTTGTTAAATTCTTGCTGTCTGTTTTTATTTTAGTTGCTTAATTATTTTAGTTCCTGTTCTGATTTATCAATATATACCTGTTTGCACAACTTGTTGTTCCTGTAAAAAAATGAGCAGAAGAGAAAAGTTGTGCACATATGAATATGAAATTGGTGTGAAACAACAACAACAACAAACAACAAGTAGTTAGGGAACAGGGGAGTAGGTAGGTAGGGGGGTGGATGGGGGTAAAGACAATTTGATTTGCTGGGAAGTGGATGACAAGGGAAGCTGTTTTTTTTTTTGTGAAGAGTACATGTACTCTTTTCCATAGAACATTGTCCGGCAGGCCCCAGATTGACCCCGGAGGAAAAACTCAGTGGGGGAGAAGGAGAGGGGTGGGGGGGCGGAGGGGTACTTGAGGCTGTTACACCAGACACTGTGCCACTCTCCTCTCCTGAACCTCAAATCATAATATGATCAGTGCTGCTCTTCTTGCGCCTCACACCACAGACACTGTTCTTGTGGTTCCATCAGTTTTTACAGGATGAGAGCAACTTCCTCCAGTATCACACTGGGGGGAAAAAAAGTGCAGTATTTATTTATTTATTATTATTGTTATTTTTTTAATATATATATATATTTGTTGATGAAACGCACAAAGTTTTCAGTTGGTGTGATCCCTATGGTGGCAACGTTTTACCAAGAAACATTGTTCCCATGTTACTGGAAATGTTCTGATTACTCAGCATTAAAAAGATAATAATAATGAAAAATATAAAGCAGGTGTGCTAGAGGATTTAATTCCTCTGAGAAATCTTGTTTGTATGAGTTTTGTGTTCTGTAGATAAAAAGGCAAAGTTGCCTGTATTAGATGAAAGAAGTAAAGACAGTCTGTGACATAGTTTCTTTAAAAAGCTTTCTTTTTGCCTCAGAGGTTGAATTGCTCAAAATTGAGGGTGATGCTTTCAGTTGGAACAGGTGCTTTTATACAGACTGTATATCTACCACCGATAGGCCTCTGATGCTGGATCAGTAATCTGTAAGTTGAAGAAATATTGAGGGAATGTGAGTCGAAACTGGATCTATAGCACTAACAAGTGGGGGAATAACAGTAGAGTATGGATAGCTGGGTAATGTAGACAGATGGATGGATTGTTTTGATGATGTGTGAAACACCTGGGTAATGTGGACAGCTGGATGGATTGTACTGTCTGTACTGGAGCGGGAATGAATGACCATTTAGTGGATGTTTGTGTGCTGGCAAGACTGTTTTAACAGTATTCCTTTGTGTTTGTTAGGTAAGAGGGTATACAACAGTGATGGATGATTGTGGGAAGAAAATGGACACATTTACATGCACTTGTACACACATCCATTTGCACACTCTCTTACACCTGGGACGTCACATGCACTCATGTGCATGTGTACACACACACACATATGAATATATCATTCAGGTGTGTTTGTGTATATATGTACTTTGAAAACTTGTATCTTGCAAGAAATAAAAATATGCTTGTTTCAGCTTAAGTTGTCTGCATCAATTACGAAATTGCACTTATTTATTAAGTCTTCAAGCATGGTTTTTACTCACAGAAGGTACAGTTATTTTAGCAGATATGTTTGATTTTTATGCAATGTGATTTTTCGTGCTTGACTTTTGTCATATTTCTGTTTTGAAAAATAGAGGATTTCATATCAAACTGTCATGCCTCTGTGTGTGTATGTATGTGTGTGTGTTGATACAGGCTTGTCCAAAACAGGTCAGCATATGGACAGACATGTTGTTGACGCTATTATGCACATATACTAAAGGGACCTCCCTGTTCCCCATCAGACACTGCTAGCTGCATGAAAAATCGTCGAACACAATAAGGCCAGTCATTTGTGTTCTCATATATCATACTGCAATATTCATGACTCACAACCTTTTTTTTCCATGATAGACTGTTTTGTTGTTGTTTTTTCTCCTTTTAAATTATTCTGGCATATGTGAAATTGACAGAAAAGTTGCATATTATCTCCATCTTCCACCACACTTGGCAGATTCTTCAGGAACCGGCGGGAAAATAAAATAATTACTTTATACTGAGCATGAAGCATGTCCTCGTGAAATGTTGTCTCTTTATCAAATACCTCTAGCATCCTCGTTCATGTTTCAATTTTTAACCAAAGTAAAACAACTGATGACAGCACACACACACACACACACACACACACACACACACAGAAGACTTATATAACAAACTGAAGATGTAAAACTGAAGACAGCAAACAAACGAAAACATGCATGCACAGGTATGCACAGTGAGAGAGACAGACAACAGATACACAGACAGACAGGGGAGGCAAGAGTTCACCGATTAGAAATTTATTCTTCATCATGATGTAAAAGTTTGTGATAAGTCTCTTCACATGTCTACAGTAAATATATATATATATATATATATATATATATATATATATATATATATAATTTCTTCAAGCAAAATTATCAATGAAAGTTCAAACTAACCTCTTAAATTTCAGACTGACAGTACTTTTGCATTTACTTTTGCCGTTGACTATGAAAGAAAATCCTGAAATGTGGGCACTTGTCTCTGAATGATTTACTAAATGTCGACATCATGAAAGAGAGATGCAGTTTGATCATGTGGCTCCCCCTCACGACGATCGGTCCGGGATCGATTTGCCCATTCTGTTAATGCTATGACAGTGATAGAAGAATCGCTGACTGACCTGCCCGATATCGCGATTGTGCTCGGGTCAATACTCAGTTCCTTAGAACTGCTTCTATGTGCACTTGACGCTTTTGCTGCATCTTCTTTGGTGACGTCTGATGGCACTTTTTCTGAAGGTTCTTGTGTTGGTTCGTCTGCAGGAACAACTTCAATGGATGGTGTTGTAGGCATTTGCTTTGGCCCTGCTTCCGTTTGATCTGCGGGCATTCCTTTCGACGACAGTCTGGATGCTGGATCAACAAGCTTCTCACAAGGCGCCGGCGTGAGCGGCCCTGCCAGTGGTGTTTCTGTGGGCATCGCTTCATCCGGTTCCTTTGAAGAGGACTGTTTGTCAGCTATTGTGGATACGTCTTTGGGAACTTGTTCTGAGGACACGGAGGATCCTTCTCCGGGAGTCTTTGTTGTAGTTTTGGCTTGCAATTGCTCGTCTGCAGTCTTTAAACCAGAGGCACCTTCCTTTGGTGATGTTTTCATCGGACCAAGGGCTTCCCCAGGTAATATTTTTGATGATTCTTCTTTAGACAGCTTTTTTTTAGTTATCTGGCCAGGAGATTCTTTTGTCATTTCTTTTGCTCCAGTTTCTGAAACGGTGTTTTGTTGTGATTCCATAGGTACCTCTTCAAGATTTTTTTTCACTGGAGTTTTTTTGATAGAATCTTCTGAGCGTTCTATTTTAGGAGTTTCATCTGCAGGTACTTGTTTGAACGATTTTTCTGTGGGTTCAGTTTCAGGTGTTTCTTCTTTGTGCTCTCCTTTTGACGAGTCTTTTGATGGAGCTCCTGAGGGCAACATGTCACGTGCTCCTCCTTTGGGCAACTGTTCACTTGTTTCTCCTTTGGGCAACGTTTCACTTGTTTCTCCTTTAGGTGATATTTCACTTGTTTCTCCTTTGGGCAATGTTTTACTTGTTTCTCCTTTGGATGGTATCTCACTTGTTTCTCCTTTGGGCAATGTTTTACTTGTTTCTCCTTTGGGCAATGTTTTACTTGTTTCTCCTTTGGATGGTATCTCACTTTTTTCTCCTTTGGACAACGTTTCACTTTTTCCTTTGGGTGATATTTCATGTGTTTTCCCTGTGGACAACACTTCATCATGTACAATCTCTTGACGTATTTCGCCCTTTGGAATAGTTTCACCTTTTACTTCTGTGGTCTCTATTTCATGTGCTTTATCTGCTGGCAGTTTTGTAGGCTGTTTTCCATCAGTGCCCTTTGTGGACAACTGTTTATCTGTTTCATCTTTACACATTGTTTTACTTGTTTTGCTCATGTTCTCCTTCAGTTTGGCCCCTGCAGACCCATGGTCTGATGTCTCTGACTGTATATCACACTGAACTCCAATGGACTCTGTATCCATTAGAGGTTCTTGCCAGTCTTCAAGCCCTTCTTCTGTCTGAGTCGCTGATTCCGTGTCAATTGGTTTTGTTTGCACTGAAATGTCCTGGGAACCAGTTTCTGAGACTACTTTGCACACCTTTGTATTCGTGACTCCTTTGGAGGTTGAGGGCATTTCTTTGCTGTACTCTATAGCCACCAGGTCTGAGTCGTCAAAATGCATATCACACTGAATACCTATGGACCCCTGTTCATATACATCATCAGTCCAGTCTTCTTCTATGTCTTTCACTGTCTGTGTCATTTCGTTGTGTGTCTCCACGTCCACTGAGCTGGATTGTGCTTGTATAGATACATGGAACCTCACTTTGAAGGGATCTTTAGCTGAATTGTTAATTCCTGCAGATTCATCTTCTTTTTCAGATGATGCCCCAGCAGGCTTTTTTTCAAGTGCTTCTTTTTCTTCTTTATCTGGTGTTTTGGGAGGCATTTTTTCAGGTGGTGCCCCTGTAGGCAATTCTTCAGGTGGCAATTCTGCAGGCTTTTCTTCAAGTGCTCCTTTTTCTTCCTCAAGTGGTATTTTTGGAGGCCTTTTTTCAGGCAGGTGACTCTATACGCATTTCTTCGGGTGGCATTTCTGCAGGCTTTTCTTCAAGTGGTACTTCTGTAGCTATTTCTTTGGGAGGCATTTCTACAGGCTTTTTTTCAAGTGCTTTTTTTTCTTCTTTATCTGATGTTATTGGAGGCATTTTTTCAGGTGGTGCCCCTGTAGGCAATTCTTCAGGTGGTAATTCTGCAGGCTTTTCTTCAAGTGCTCCTTTTTCTTCCCCAAGTGGTATTTTTGGAGGCACTTTTTTAAGTGGCACTTCTGTGGGCATTTCTTCAGGTTTTTCAAGCACTCCTTTTCCTTCTTCTAGTGGTATTTTTGGAGGCATTTTTTCAGGTGACTCTGTAGGCATTTCTTCACTTTGCATTTCTACAGGCTTTTCAAGTGCTCCCTTTTCTTCTTCATGTGGTATTTTTGGAGTCATTTTTTCAGGTGGTGACACTGTATGCATTTCTTCAGGTGGCTTTTCTGCAGGCTTTTCTTCAAGCGCTCCTTTTTCTTCCTCAAGTGGTATTTTTGGATGCAGTTTTTTAGGTGGCACCTCTTTGGCCATTTTTTCAGGTGTTGCTTCTGTAGCCATTTCTTCAGGAGCTTCTTGTTCTTCAGGTGATCCTGCATCGGGTAGAACGTTTGTTATCCCTACATTTGCGCCTCTTTCTTCAAGTACTTTTGGGATTACTTCTTCAGTTACCTTTGTGGCTATTTCTTCCAGCTCCTCTGGAGGAATTGTACTATTTTGGACTTCATGTGATGTCTTAATGGCTAAATCTTCAAGCACTTTTGTGAGTACTTCTATAAGAAGTCTTGTGGCTATTTCTTCAAGCTCATCTTCGAGACGTTTGTCTTTGGGAATTTCCTCAGATGGCATGTATGTAGGCTTTTCTTCAGGTGATACATCTGTGGTCATTTCTTCAGATGGTACATCTGCTGGCTTTTCTTCAGGTGATACTTTTGTGGGCATTTCTTCAGTTGGTACTTCCATATACTTTTCTTCAGGTGATACGTCTGTGAGCTTTTCTTGAGATGGTTCATCTGTTGGATTTTCAATGGGTGACATGTCTGTGGGCATTTCATCAGGTGATACATCTGTCAGTTTTACTTCAGGTGAACCTTCTGTAGGCTTTTCTTCAGATGGTAAATGTGTTAGCTTTTCATCAAGTGATACGTCTGTGGGCTTTTCTTCAGAGGGTACAACTGCAGGCTTTTCATCAGGTGATACTTCAGTGGATATTTCATCAGATGATACATCCATAGGCTTTTCTTCAGGTGATACATTTGCGGGCATTTCTCCTGATGGTGCACCTGTGGGCTTTTCTTCAGATGATACTTTGGTCTGCATTTCTTCACTTGGTGCATCTGTAGGCTTTTCTTTTGGTGATATTTCTGTGGGTATATCCTCAGATGGTACATCTGCAGGCTTTTCTTCAGGCGACACTTCAGTGGGCATTTCATCAGATGATAGATTCTGTGGGTACTTCTTCAGAAGGTACATCTGTAGGTTTCTCTTCAGGTGATGCTTCTACGGGTATTTGTTCAGAAGGTATATCTGTAGGCTTTTCTTCAGATGATACTTTTGTGGGCAGATCCACAGATGGTACATCTCTAGGTTTTTCTTCAGGTGATTCTTCTGTGGGCTTTTCTTCAGATGGTACATCTGTAGGCTTTTCCTCATGTGATACTTCAGTTGGCATTTCTTCAGATGGTACATCTGTAGGCTTTTCTTCTGGTGATACTTCTGTGGGCTTTTCTTCAGGTGATACTTCCGTGGGCTTGTTTTCAGGTGATGCTTCCATGGGTATTTCTTCAGAAGCTACATCTTTAGGCTTTTCCTCAGGTGATGTTTCTGTGGATATTTTTTCAGGTGGCACATCTGTAGACTTTCCTTTGAGTGATAACTGCATGGGTAATTCATCAGCTGGAGCATCTGTAGGCTTTTCTTCAGTTGATACTTCTGTGGGCATTTCTTCAGATGGTACATCTGTAGGCTTTTCTTCTTTTGATACTTCTTTGGGCTTTTCTTCAGGTGATACTTCTGTGGGCTTGTTTTCAGGTGATGCTTCCATGGGTATTTCTTCAGAAGCTACATCTTTATGCTCTTCCTCAGGTGACGTTTCTGTGGATATTTTTTCAGGTGGCACATCTGTAGACTTTCCTTTGAGTGATAACTGCATGGGTAATTCATCAGCTGGAGCATCTGTAGGCTTTTCTTCAGTTGATACTTCTGTGGGCATTTCTTCAGATGGTACATCTGTAGGCTTTTCCTCTGGTAATATTTCTGTGGGCAATTCTTCAGATGGTAAATCTGACGGCTTTTCTTCAGGTGATATTTCTTCATGTGGTACTTCTTCAGATATTTCTTCAGATACTTCATGTTCTTCTTCAGGTGGCTCTGCATCAGGAAGAACTTTTGTTGTTGGTGTGTCAGACACTACTGCTTCACGTGCTACTGTTGTGGCTAAGTCTTGAAGTACTTCACTGGCTATTTCTTCAAGCTCATCTGTTGGTATTTCACAAGGTTGCACACTCAGGGAGATAACTTCATGAGGTAAGTTTTTGACTATGTCATCTAGCACTTTTCTGAGTACTTCTTCGAGTACTTTTGTGGCTATTTCTTCAAGCTCATTTTCAAGTCGCACATTTGTGGGTATTTCTTCGGGTGATACCTCCATATGCTTTTCTTCAGGTGATATTTCTGTGGGCATTTCTTCAGATGGTATATCTGCAGGCTTTCCTTCTGGTGATACTTGTTCGGGCATTTCTTCAGGTGATATTTCTGTGGGTACTTCTTCAGAAGGTACATCTGAAGGTTTGTCTTCAGGTGATGCTTCTATGGGTATTTCTTCAGAAGGTACATCTGTAGGCTTTTCTTCAGATGGTACATCTCTAGGCTTTTCCTCATGTGATACTTTTATTGGCTTTTCTTCAGATGGTATATCTGTAGGCTTTTTTTCTGGTGATACTTCTGTGGGCATTTCTTCAGGTGATACTTCTGTGGGTACTTCAGAAGGTTCATCTGTAGGTTTGTCTTCAGGTGATGCTTCTACGAGTATTTCTTCAGAAGGTACATCTGTCGGCTTTTCTTCAGGTAATACTTCTGTGGGTATTTCTTCAGATGGTACATCTCTTGGCCTTTCCTCATGTGATACATCTGTTGGCATTTCTTCAGATGGTATAACTGTAGGCTTTTCTTCTGGTGATACTTCTGTGGGCATTTCTTCAGGTGATACTTCTGTGGGTACTTCAGAAGGTTCATCTGTAGGTTTGTCTTCAGGTGATGCTTCTACGAGTATTTCTTCAGAAGGTACATCTGTCGGCTTTTCTTCAGGTAATACTTCTGGGGGTATTTCTTCAGATGGTACATCTCTTGGCCTTTCCTCATGTGATACATCTGTTGGCATTTCTTCAGATGGTATATCTGTAGGCTTTGTTTCTGGTGATATTTCTGTGGGCATTTCTTCAGGTGATACTTCTGTGGGTACTTCTTCAGAAGGTTCATCTGTAGGTTTGTCTTCAGGTGATGCTTCTACGAGTATTTCTTCAGAAGGTACATCTGTCGGCTTTTCTTCAGGTAATACTTCTGTGGGTATTTCTTCAGATGGTACATCTCTTGGCCTTTCCTCATGTGATACATCTGTTGGCATTTCTTCAGATGGTATAACTGTAGGCTTTTCTTCTGGTGATACTTCTGTGGGCATTTCTTCAGGTGATACTTCTGTGGGTACTTCTTCAGAAGGTTCATCTGTAGGTTTGTGTTCAGGTGATGCTTCTATGGGTATTTCTTCAGAAGGTACATCTGTCGGCTTTTCTTCAGGTAATACTTCTGTGGGTATTTCTTCAGATGGTACATCTCTTGGCCTTTCCTCATGTGATTCATCTGTTGGCATTTCTTCAGATGGTATAACTGTAGGCTTTTCTTCTGGTGATACTTCTGTGGGCTTTTCTTGAGACGGTATATCTGTAGGCTTTTCTTCTTTTGATATATCTGTGGGCGTTTCTTCAGATGTGATATATGAAGGTTCTTCTTCAGGAGGCACTTTTGTGGGCACTTCTTCAGATGGTACATCTATAGGCTTTTCTTCGGATGATACATCTGTAGGCTCTTCTTCTGGTGATACTTTTGTAGGCATTTCATTTGTTGGTACATCTGTAAGCCTTTCTTCAAGTGGTAACTGTCTGGGTAATTCATCAGATGGTGCATCTGTAGGCTTCTCTTTGGGTGATACTTCTGTGGGCTTTTCTTCTTTTTCTGTTGGTTTTTCTTCGGGCGATACTTCTGGTACACCTTGTTTTTCAGATACTACTTCTGTGGGCATTTCTTCAGGTGGTGTTTCTTTGGGCACGTCTTCAGGTTGTATATCTGTAGACATTTCTTCGTGTTGTATTTTTGTGGGTATTTCTTCCTGTATTTCTGCAGATGTATCTTCAGGTGGTGTTTCTGTGGGCACATCTTCAGGTGGTATTTCTATGGATCTTTTTTCATGTGGTTCGTCTACTAGCATTTCTTCTGGTGGTACGTCTATAATCATTTCCTCAGATGCTGCTTGTTCTCCAGGTAGTACTTCTTCTTCAGGTGGTATTTCATTAGATGATAATTCTGTGGGCATTTTTTCTGGTGATTCTTGCTCTTCCTCAAGTGGCACATCAGCGGGTAATACTTGAGACGGTTCATCCGGCTGTACACTAGCTTCTTGTCCTTCTTCAGGTGGCACTGCTTCAGGTTGAACTGTTGGTACTGGTGTGTCAGATAGTCCTGCATCACGTGCTACTGTTGTGGCTATGTCTTTAAGTACTTCTCTGGTTATTTCTTCAAGCTCATCTGTCGGTATATCACAAGGTTGTACACTCATGGACATGACTTCATGTGATACATTTGTGGCTAAGTCTTCAAGCACTTTTCTGAGTACCTCTTCAAGTACCTTTGTGGCTATTTCTTCAAGCTCATTTTCAAGTCGTACATTTGTGGGTATTTCTTCTGGTGATACCTCTTTAGGCATTTCATCAGATGGTACATCTGTTGGCGTTTCCCCAGGTGATACATCTGTGGGCATTTCTTCAGATGTTATATCTGCAGACTCTTCTTTAGGTGATTCATCTGTAGGCATTTCATCTGACGACACATCTGTAGGCTTTTCTGCAGGTGATGCTTCTGTAGGTACTTCATCAGATGGTACATCTGTAGGTTTTTCTTCAGGTGATACTTCTGTGGGAATTTCACCCGATGTTACATCAGTTGGCTTTTCATCAGGTGATGTTTCTGTGGGCATTTCTTCAGATGTTATATCTGCAGATTCTTCTTTAGGTGATTCATCTGTAGGCATTTCATCTGATGGCACATCTATAGGCTTTTCTGCAGGTGATACTTCTGTAGGTGTTTCCTCAGGTGATACATCTGTAGGCATTTCTTCAGATGTTATATCTGCAGACTCTTCTTTAGGTGATTCATCTGTAGGCATTCCATCTGATGACACATCTGTAGGCTTTTCTGCAGGTGAGTCTTCTGCAGGTACTTCATCAGATGGTATATCTGTAGGTTTTTCTTCAGGTGATACTTCTGTGGGAATTTCACCAGATGTTACATCAGTTGGCTTTTCATCAGGTGATGTTTCTGTGGGCATTTCTTCAGATGTTATAACTGCAGATTCTTCTTTGGGTGATTCATCTGTAGGCATTTCATCTGATGGCACATCTATAGGCTTTTCTGCAGGTGATACTTCTGTAGGCGTTTCCTCAGGTGATACATCTGTAGGCATTTCTTCAGATGTTATATCTGCAGACTCTTCTTTAGGTGATTCATCTGTAGGCATTCCATCTGATGACACATCTGTAGGCTTTTCTGCAGGTGATGCTTCTGTAGATACTTCATCAGATGGTACATCTGTAGGTTTTTCTTCGGGTGATACTTCAGTGGGCATTTCATCAGATGGCTTTTCTTCAAGTGATATATCTGGGGGCATTTCTTCAGATGGCACATCTGTAGCTTCTTCTGTTGACACTTCTGTAGGCATTTCTTCAGAAGCTTCAGACACACCTTTTTCAGATTCTACTTCTGTGTGCATTTCTTCAGGTGGTGTTTCTGTGGGCATGTCTTCATGTTCTATTTCTGTGGACATTTCTTCAGGTTTTATTGCTGTGGGTATTTCTTCCTGTATTTCTGCAGGCATATCTCCAAGTGGCGTTTCTGTGGGCACATCTTCTGGTGGTATTTCTATGGATATTTCTTCATGTGGTTCTTCTTCTGCCATTTCTTCAGGTGGTACGTCTGTAGGCATTTCCCCGGATGCTGTTTGTTCTTCTGGTTGTACCTCTCCAGGTGGTATTTCATCAGATGATAATTTTGTGGGCATTTTTTCTGGTGATTCATACTCTTCCTCAGGTGGCACACCTGTGGGTAATTCTTCAGATGGTACATCTGTGGGCATTTCTCCAGTTGGTACTTGTTCTTCTTCAGGCTGTACATCCGTGAGCATTTCTTGAGGTAGTACATCTGAAGACATTTCACCCGGCAGTACTTGCTCTTCTTCACCTGGTTCATACCTGGGCGTTTCTTGAGATGATATATCTGCGGGTATTTCTGAAGTTAATACTTCTGTAGGCATTTCTTCATGTGCTCCTTTTCCTTCTTCAAGTGGAACTTCTGTAGACATTTTTTCAGGTGGCATGTCTGCACGTTTTTTTTCATGTAGTACTTCTGTAGGTATTTCTTCAGATGCTTCTTGTTCTACCTCACGTGGCACTACTTCAGGTTGAACTTTTGTTACTGGTGTGTCAGATAGTCCTTCTTCTCGTGCTATTGTTGTGGCTATGTCTTTAAGTACTTCTCTGGCTATTTCTTCAAGCTCATCTATTGGTATTTCACAAGGCTGTACACTCATGGACATGACTCCATGTGATACGTCTGAGGCCATATCTTCAAGCACTTTTCCGAGTACTTCTTCAAGCACTTTTGTGGCTATTTCTTCAAGCTCATCTTTGGGTTGTACATCTGTGGGTATTTCTACAGGCAATTCTTCTGTTGGCATTTCATCAGATGGCACATCTGTAGGTTCTTCTTCAGGCGATTCATCTGTAGGCATTTCATCAGATGGTACATCTGCAGGCTTTTCTTCAGGTGATAATTTTGTGGGCACTGCTTCAGTTAGGACATCTGTAGGCATTTCTTCAGGTGATACTTCTGTGGGTATTTCTTCAGATGGTACATCTATAGGCTTTTCTTCATGTGATACCTCTGAGGCCATTTCTTCAAATGGTTCATCTGTAGGCTTTTCTTCAGATGATATTTCTTGGGGCATTTCTTCAGATGGTATATCTGCAGGCATTTCTTCAGGTGACATTTCTGAAGGCTTTTCTTCAGATCCTTCAGATGCTCCCTGTTCTTCTGGTACTACGTCAGTAGATATATCTTCAGGTGCTGTTTCCGTGCGTACATCTTCAAATGGTAATTCTGTGGCTATTTCTTCATGTGGTTCTTCTGCAGGTATTCCTTCAGGTTGTACATCTGTAGGCATTTCTTTAGATGTTGCTGGTTCTTCAGGTAGTGTTTCTCCTTCAGGTGGTGTTTCATCAGATGATAATTCTTTGGGCGATTCTTCTAGTGACTCTTGCCCTTCCTCAGGTGGCACACTTGTTTGTAATTCTTGAGATGGTACATCTGTGGGCATTTCTCCAGTTAGTACTTGTTCTTCTTCAGGCTGTACATCCGTGGGCATTTCTTCAGGTGAGACTTCTGAGGGCATTTCTTCAGGTGATACTTCTTTGGGCAGTTCTTCGGGAGATACTTCTTTGGGAATTTCTCCAGGAGGTACATATTCTTTTTCAACTGGTACATCCATAGGCATTTCTTCAGATGGCATATCTGTGGGTATTTCTCCATATGGCACTCGTTCTTCTTCAGATGGTACAGCTGTCAGCATTTCTTCACGTGCTTCTTCACCAGGTGTTGTTCCTGCAAGCATTCCTTCAGGTGTTTCTTTTTCTTCTTCAAGATGTGTTGTAGGAATTTCTTCAGATTGTATCTCTGTAAGCATTTGTTGTGAAGGCATTTCATCAGCTGGCATTTCTGCAGGCAATCCTTCAAGTGGTGCTTCTGTAGGTATTTCTCCTGGTGCTTCTTGTTCTTCTTCAGATGGCCCTGAATCAGATTGAACTTCTTCTGTCACTGGGTCAGGTAGTCTTTCTTCACTCGATACTTTTATGCCTGTTTCCTCAGGTTTGGATGGCGGTGTTGCAGTATAAGCTTGAAAACTGGTCAAAGACATGCCTGTTTGCATGGAAGTCTCAGTGGTCTGGAGTCCTGGCACAATGTCATAGATGTTTCCAACCTCTTTGCTGACACGTTCATATTGGGTACCAAGCAAAGAACTTTCAGTCTGTACGTCTACAGAATGTTTTTGCACTTTCTGCGAGCGTTTGGAATATTTGCCCTTGTCTGGTTTTGCTACATCTTTCAACATAACTGAATCTAGAGGAAATGGCTCCCAGAGCACAACCTGTTCCATCTCGTTTTCAGGGACCACCTGTTCTGATTGGATTTGTGCTGATAAATCGTCCTGCTGTATGTCTGCCTCTGGTGCAATTAGGGATGAGCTGGGCATTTCACAGACGCTACCTTCTTTACTAGTAGGTGCCTGCATGTATGCATTGTCTCCTTCGCCACGTCCCTCTTCCTCCTTTGTTTCTACATGGTCTTGTTTCAAGTCAGTTGCTTCTCCCATAACATCTGTTTCCAAATCTCCTTGTTCTTCTTGTCCTTCTCTGGCCTTATCTTTTTCACTCAGTATACATCGGAAGCTTGTGTCAGTTTCATGGGCATCTTCTATGTGGAACGACTCAAACAGACTCCAGTCAGTGCCTGAATCCATCTCCTTGTCTCTGCTAGCAGGTTCAACTGCCTCTGCTACCTGTTCTTCTGTCACGTCATCAAATGTTTCCTCCATGTCCTCATAATATGAACCTTCTGTCTGTATTGCTTTATCATCAACGATAACATCATCTTCATCTATAACTTGATCATCTGTGGGTATTTCTTCAAGCACCTTTGTGGGCACTTCTGTCTGTTCTGTGGGTATTTCCTCCTGTGCTTCTGTGGGGACTTCTGTATGTTCTGTTGGTGTTTCCTCTTGTGCCTCCTGTTCAGAGGGCATCTCTCCCTGTGCGTCTGTTGGTATCTCTTCTAGTGCCTCTGTGGGTACTTCTTCCTGTGCTTCTGTTGGTATCTCTTCCAGTGCCTCTGTGGGGACGTCTTCCTGTGCTTCTGTTGGTATCTCTTCCGGTGCGTCTGTGGGCACTTCTTCCTGTGCTTCTGTTGGTATCTCTTCCGGTGCGTCTGTGGGCACTTCTTCCTGTGCTTCTGTTGGTATCTCTTCCGGTGCGTCTGTGGGCACTTCTTCCTGTGCTTCTGTTGGTATCTCTTCCGGTGCGTCTGTGGGCACTTCTTCCTGTGCTTCTGTTGGTATCTCTTCCGGTGCGTCTGTGGACATTTCTTCCTGTGCTTCTGTTGGTATCTCTTCTGGTGCGTCTGTGGGCACTTCTTCCTGTGCTTCTGTTGGTATCTCTTCCGGTGCGTCTGTGGGCACTTCTTCCTGTGCTTCTGTTGGTATCTCTTCCGGTGCGTCTGTGGGCATTTCTTCCTCTGCTTCTGTTGGTATCTCTTCCGGTGCGTCTGTGGGCACTTCTTCCTGTGCTTCTGTTGGTATCTCTTCCGGTGCGTCTGTGGGCACTTCTTCCTGTGCTTCTGTTGGTATCTTTTCCAGTGCCTCTGTGGGCATTTCTTCCTCTGCTTCTGTTGGTATCTCTTCCGGTGCTTCTGTGGGCACTTCTTCCTGTTCTGTTGGCACCTCTTCCAGTGCTTTTGTAGGCATTTCTTCCTGTGTGTCAGTGGGCACTTCTTCCTGTTCTGTGGGAACCTCTTTCTGATGTTCTGTGGACATCTCTTCTTGTGGTTGTGTAGGCACTTCTCCCTGTGTTTCTGTGGGCACTTTCTCTGGTGGTTCTGTGGGCACTTCCTGGGCTTCTGCGGGAACCTCTTTCCGAGCTTCTGTACGCACTTCATGTTCTTTGGTAACTTGGTCCTGAGCTTCTGTGGGCACTTCATCCTGAGTGTCTGTGGGCTTTTCTTCCTTAGCTACTGCAGGCACTTTCTGTTCTTTGGGTACATCTTCATGATATGGTATGGGCATTTCTTCCTGTTCTGTGAGAATTTCTTCGTGACTATGATCTGATGTAGGCATTATGATAATCTCTTCATCGTACTGTGTGGGCATTTCATCCTGTTCATTTGGCATCTCTTCATCAAACTGTGTGAACATTACTTCAGGCTCTGTGAGGCTGTCTTCAAAAAACCCTATTGGTATTCCTTCCTGTTCTTTGGGTTTCTCTTCATCACTATGATACGATGTTGGCATTATGAGGATTTCTTCATAATACTGCTTTGGTATTTCTTCCTGTTCTTGAGTGGGTGTTTCTTCCTTTTTGTCTGGAGCTTGTGGGATGGCCTCTTCCTGAGCTTCTGTGAGCACTTCTTCCTGAGCTTCTGTGGGCTTTTCTTCCTTAACTTCTGCAGGCACTTCCTGTTCTTTGGGCATTTCTTCGTGACTATGATCTGATGTAGGCATTATGATAATCTCTTCATCGTACTGTGTGGGCATTTCATCCTGTTCATTTGGCATCTCTTCATCAAACTGTGTGAACATTACTTCAGGCTCTGTGAGGCTGTCTTCAAAAAACCCTATTGGTATTCCTTCCTGTTCTTTGGGTTTCTCTTCATCACTATGATACGATGTTGGCATTATGAGGATTTCTTCATAATACTGCTTTGGTATTTCTTCCTGTTCTTGAGTGGGTGTTTCTTCCTTTTTGTCTGGAGCTTGTGGGATGGCCTCTTCCTGAGCTTCTGTGAGCACTTCTTCCTGAGCTTCTGTGGGCTTTTCTTCCTTAACTTCTGCAGGCACTTCCTGTTCTTTGGGCATTTCTTCGTGACTATGATCTGATGTAGGCATTATGATAATCTCTTCATCGTACTGTGTGGGCATTTCATCCTGTTCATTTGGCATCTCTTCATCAAACTGTGTGAACATTTCTTCAGGCTCTGTGAGGCTGTCTTCAAAAAACCCTATTGGTATTCCTTCCTGTTCTTTGGGTTTCTCTTCATCACTATGATACGATGTTGGCATTATGAGGATCTCTTCATCATACTGCTTTGGTATTTCTTCCTGTCCTTCAATGGGTGTTCCTTCATTTTCGTCTGGAGCTTGTGGGATGGCCTCTTCCTGAGCTTCTGTGGGGACTTCATCCTGAGCTTCTGTGGGTACTTCTTCAGGCCCATGGGTATCTTCCATGTGGAACGACTCAAACAGACGCCAGTCAGTGCCTGAATCCATCTCCTTGTCTCTGCTAGCAGGTTCAACTGCCTCTTCCTGAGCTTCTGTGGGCACATCATCCTGAGCTTCTGTGAGCTTTTCTTCCTTAGCTACTGCAGGCACTTCATGTTCTTTGGGCACCTCTTCATGATATGGTATGGGCATTTCTTCCTGTTCTGTGAGCATTTCTTCGTGACTATGATCTGATGTAGGCATTATGATAATCTCTTCATCATACTGTGTGGGCATTTCATCCTGTTCATTTGGCATCTCTTCATCAAACTGTGTGAACATTTCTTCAGGCTCTGTGAGGCTGTCTTCAAAAAACCCTATTGGTATTCCTTCCTGTTCTTTGGGTTTCTCTTCATCACTATGATACGATGTTGGCATTATGAGAATCTCTTCATAATACTGCTTTGGTATTTCTTCCTGTCCTTGAGTGGGTGTTCCTTCCTTTTCGTCTGGAGCTTGTGGGATGGCCTCTTCCTGAGCTTCTGTGGGCACTTCATCCTGAGCTTCTGTGGGCTTTTCTTCCTTAGCTACTGCAGGCACTTCATGTTCTTTGGGCACCTCTTCATGATATGGTATGGGCATTTCTTCCTGTTCTGTGAGCATTTCTTCGTGACTATGATCAGATGTAGGCATTATGATAATCTCTTCATCGTACTGTGTGGGCATTTCACCCTGTTCATTTGGCATCTCTTCATCAAACTGTGTGAACATTACTTCAGGCTCTGTGAGGCTGTCTTCAAAAAACCCTATTGGTATTCCTTCCTGTTCTTTGGGTTTCTCTTCATCACTATGATACGATGTTGGCATTATGAGAATCTCTTCATAATACTGCTTTGGTATTTCTTCCTGAGCTTCTGTGGGCACTTCTTCAGGCTCATGGGTATCTTCCATGTGGAACGACTCAAACAGATGCCAGTCAGTGCCTGAATCCATCTCCCTGTCTCTGCTAGCAGGTTCAACTGCCTCTGTGGGCATCATGAGGATCTCTTCATCATACTGTGTTGGCATTTCTTCGTGGAACGACTCAAACAGACACCAGTCTGTGCCTGAATCCATCTCCTTGTCTCTGCTAGCAGGTTCAACTGCCTCTGTGGGCATTATGAGGATCTCTTCATCAAACTGTGTTGGCATTTCTTCCTGTTCCTTGGGCATCTCATCATCATACGATGAAGGCATTATAAGGATCCCATCATAATACTGTGTTCGCAATTGTTCCTGAACCTTGGGCATCCATTCATCATACGATGCAGGCATTATGGGGAGCCCTGCATGATACTGTGTTCCCAACTCTTTCTGAACCTTGGGCATCTCTTCGTCATATTGTGCTGGCATTTCTTTTGGTTCTATGATAGTCTTTTCATAATACTGTGTTCCCCATTCATCCTGAACCTTGGGCATCTCTTCATCATAAGATGCGGGCATTATAGGGAGCTCTTCATAATACTGTGTTAGTAGTTCTTCCTGTTCTTCAATGGGTGTTTCTTCCTTTTCGTCTGGAGCTTGTGGGGTAGCCTCCAAAGGACGGTGGTATTCACGCACATCGGGTCTGTTGTCAAACATCATTATGAAATATGTACATGGAAGAAGAGCTCGAAAAAAACTAAAGATAACAACAGCGATAACAACTTTGGGGAAAGTGGAATAAGCATGCATGCTTCTTTACATCCAGTTCTCATAGTGAAAAGGAAATGAGAGAGAGAGAGAGAGAGAGCTTATATCATGCTATCTTATCATAAATGTATCAAACACACAAACACTGACCCCACACTGGTATTGTCACATCATAGATGGTATGCAGCTGAAACTGTTGGCAACAACCAGGGTGATAAAAACCAGCAATAGAAGTTCTATACATAAAGCGGAACAACTTGTAAATTATCAATGGTACCAATGCAAAGTTCCAGGGTGAACGATTCTTTTTTTTACTGCTTTACGCAACAGATACGAGTGTGAAATGTCCAAGCTTCACTGCTTCTTTCTTTTATTGTTGTATAATATACCATTTATCGCTCTCCATTTCTCTGTGATTTCCGTCCAACAATGACAATGAAGCACATTATGCACACATCAGCACACCATGACATGAAGAACAAATCATACACATGCACATATGATGACGACAGGGAATGTACACATCAAATACTGTGACAACAGGAAGCACAAAGTACACACATCTATATGTCATGAAAACAGGAAGCACAACATGTGCACATCTATATACCATGAAAACAGGAAGCACAACATGTACACATCTATATACCATGAAAACAGGAAGCACAACATGTACACATCTACATACATTGAAAACAGGAAGCCTAAAGTAAACACATCTATTAACAAGAGGATGCTTAAAATGCACAAAGCTGAACCATGGCAACAGAAGCACACATCTACATACCATTAACACATGAAGAACAAATTACATAATTACGTCAATATGCCACGATAACAAAGGAACAAAATGCATACAATCTATAAACCATTGCAGCAGCACAAAATGCACATATCTATATAAAATGATGATATGAATGACAACATGTACACATCTACATACCATGACAACAGGAAGTACAAAGTGTACACATCAACATACCTTGTAAACAGGAACACAAAATAAGCACATCTACATCCATGATAACAGGAAGGGGGAAATGTACGCGTCTAGTCTACATACCATGACAACAGGAAACACAAACTGCACACATGTACATACCATGACGACAGGAAGCACAAAATGTACTCATTTACATACCACGACAACGGGAAGCAAAAAATGTATGCATCTACATATCTTGACAACAGGAATACAAGCTGTACACACCATAACAGGAAGCACAGAATGTACTATTTAAAAAAAAGAAGTACACACCTACCTACCATAACTACAAAAAGCACAGAACGCATAATCATACATACAAAAAGTACACATCTGCATACCATGACAACAGAAAGCACAAAATGTGCACATCTACACACCATGAAAATAGGACGCATAAATGCACACATCGACATACCAGGACGAAACAAGCACAAGATGAACACACCCACATACCATGACAACAGAAGGCAAGAAATGTAAACATGCACAGAACATGATGACAGTTAGCACAAACTGCACAGTCATGTCATCTGCTAGCCTTGTTAGGAAACGGAAAACACACATGTGGGCAATGTGCAGAATGACTGACATCATATTATGGAGGAACAGAAGAAAACAAAGTGGTATGTGCGGTGTGGGGCAAAACGACAACGCATACAAAATAAACACACTGGTTTTTGCTGTTTTGGCACAAGGAGGCGGTGATGATGAAAATGATGAACATTTAAGTCTGATTTCTAACACACACACACACACACACACACACACACACCACCGCCATTCTGCACAACCGATTGAGAGACTGAAAATCTGTAACAAAAACCTCGGCCATTCGTTCTGTTCATGAATACTGATGGTGACAATGACATCTGCTAACGACCTACAAGGGATGGAAAAAGCTGAGAAATGTGATTCAAGTCTACAGGATGGACAGAATGCGAATGCGAGTCTTAGGCTGACCATAGTCTCTTTCAAAAGGGGCGGGGGGGGAGGGGGGGGGGGGGGTGGCAGGTTAGGTTAGTTTATATGTAACCTATCCCTTGAAATCTGCTGATGTCGTTGGGGCAGCACTGTAGACAGCGCCACCACTCCCCTCGGCCTGTCTTTGCCCTCCACCACTCTCTGGGATTCCGCCATGTTCATTCCTGTCCATTTTTGGATATTGTTTTCCCACTTCTTTTTCTGTCTTCCTTGTCTGCGGCATCCCCTGACTGACCCTTGCAAGAAGGTCTTTGCAAGTTCTGTTGACATGTCTATACCACTTCGTTTTCCTTTTCTTGAATATTGTGAAGAGGTCATCATGAGGTCTTATTGCTTGCTGCGATCTCGCTGCGAACCTCTTCGTTTGTAACATGATCTGTGTAGCGGATGCCCGGGATCTTCCAGTTGTATCTCGTATCAACTGCCAGGATGTGTCTTCGCATCTCTGTTGGGAAGCATCCAGGTTTTGCAGACCTTCAGGGAGACACCAACAAGTAGGGTATTATGACTGAAGGGGCGGGGGTTATTACATAATCGTTAAACATATTGATGTTGCAATACAAGACACGACGGACAGACATACTGTGGGAGGCCTGCTGGGAAGGGCGAGTAAGCGACGGGCTCAGACCCCACCAAGTCTTGAACGAATCTCTGGCTCTCACTGCCAATCCACTCCCCATCCCCATCCGTCTGACAGGCCGCCTCACGTGACCTCCGCCACCTGCTGCTCTTGCTTCGAGGAGCCTGAACGTGACCAAGATCGATTATTTGTAGGCTTTTTTTTTATAGAATAGATGGCAGATTTTTTTAAACACTGTTTTTTCATGAATGTGTTATTTGTAGTATTTTCGTTCGAATATGTTTTCATTTTGATTCTTTTAGGCCATATGCAAAGACAGACGTGAGCTAAAACAATCACAATAAAAACATTCAAATGTAAATACTACATGTAACACATTCATGAAAACTATAGGGTTAAAAAATCTGCCGTCTGTTCTAAACATTCTTTTTAAATGTCTACAAATAATCGTCTGGCTTTGCATATGACATAAGTCTATGGAATGACTATGTGTATCGGTTGTGTGTGTGTGTGTGTGTGTGTATGTGTGTGTGTGTGTGTCCTTGGTAAACAATAACAAATTCATTTTCTCTGAAAATACTTTGTCGACACCAAATTTGACTTAAACTTAGGAAAAATAAGTTCTTTTCATAGATTCTAACCCTAATGACAATGTTTTTCCGGGAAAGGCAAAAAATTGTAAACAAGACAAAAAAATGTTTCCGTAGTCATTTTACTGTTAACAATTATTTTTCACAAAAATAGCACTTTTAACATGAAATACTTACACAATGATTTGTATCACTATCAGTCTTTGATTTTTTTTTTTCTTAATAGTTAAGATATAAGCTCCTTCTGTTTAGTTGTGAAGCTACATTGATACATACATCTGCCAGGAGCAGAAAAATCGTCGGTCATGCAAAGGGACATGAAACGGAGTAGGCTATACCAAGGGAAACAGTAAGATAAGATAAGATAAGATAAGATAAGAATAACTTTATTATCTCCACCTGGAGAAATTTGGTCAGGTGCATTATCACAACATAGACATGGGGACCATAACTGTAAAAGCCAACAACAGCCCCAACAAATATTACGAAGATACAAATGTAAAAAATATCACATACATCGTTTCATACATACATCCACACACTGCAGGTAATAACTAGTATTCTTAATGTAAAAACAGAAAGAATTAAGAAACATTATTTGAATATAATTATAAACATAGCCTACTATACTGCACATTGATTATAATAGACAGATAAGATAAGAATAAAGATGAATTGCGGAAAACCACAACCAGATAATCAGCACACACCCGCACCGCAACCCCCCCCCCCCACACACACACACACACACGCAGATAACTTGATCAAACAAGAGTAATAAACATATGTTCTCAAATAAAAGCATTTCACATATTCGCTTTTAAAAACATTGCAATTAATTATTACATCGTAATTATTAAACAGAAATATATTTAGAATATGGACGTTAGCATTAGACATATTCATTGTACATTCATCCTGCATATTGCACATTATTCTTCCTACATATTGCACATTCATTATAACCAATTGTCACGTTTTAAGCTCAGTAAACACACACACACACACACACACACACACACAAACACACACACACCACAACTAGAACAAGGTACAGCCTATCATGCACGGACTTTCACACGTCTCACATGAGAGTGCGCGCGCGCACACACACACACAGAGTTCTCAAGAATTTAAAAGGTGGATTGAACGTGGAATAAAAGTCTTCAGAGCTCTGGATTTCAACTTAAAAGTTCAGTATTTCACAAACGGTACTCACTCATCCAAAACATTAACCCATGTCGTCAAAAAACCGCGCCACTGTGCGTCGGTGTGTCACTCACAACTGCACCTGCTGTTTGTTCTTCTGGTCCACACCGATTCGGCTCAAATCCATACCGATATAGGCTCTAATATCAATACGTTCGCGTTAACAGCACGGTTTACTACAAACCACCACAACGTTTCAACACAACTCAAAACACACCACACACACACACACACACACACACACACACAAAGCTCGCGCCTCACAAAGAAAATACGAGGATCAATCCTTGACACAGTGGCCGCTGTCTGAGCCTGTAAGGAACACCACGAACACACTGCAGCCAGCGCGTCAGAGGTGGGGGATACTGGTGACTGTCTTTTTAATCCTCGGATGTCTCGACAATCCCCACAACCCGGCGGCTGAAACAAACAAACAAACACACACACATACACACACACACATACATCCACTCACGCACACACACACACACACACACACACAAACACACACACACACACTGATGACATAAAAGGCTCTGCAATGAAATTAAAAGCGTGCGTGATTGATCAAAACGTTTTATAAGGCAACGATTGAAAGCTCCGAAAGGGTTCAAACCTTTAAACTGACAACTCAATGAAGAGAAAGGCTGTATATGGCATGGCACAGATAAAGACTCCATGGGAGGCTGAAAAGTTTGAACAGGTCAGCATGGTTTTGGCAGTTACTGAAAAAAAAGCAAAATGTCAAAATAAAATTCCCTCTTCCCACCCCTACCCTGCTACAACACACATGACGACGACTGAAACATTGGGTAAGACAGACTCCGTTCAATAATAATAATAGCAATAATAATAATAATAATAACAATAATGGACATTTGTTGAGCGCCTTCCTCCCTTAAAGAGAGTTCAAAGCGCTTTACAATAAACATCAAACACACACACACACTCGCGCGCGCACGCAATAACTCACAAAAGAAAGAAGAAAAATAATGATTTAGTGCACAATAATATAAAACAGATTCTGAGACTACGCGTATTACATAATTACACACACACACACACACACACACACACACACACACACACACACACACACAACGAAAGAGAGAGAGTTTGCATGGCTTATAACTGAAAAGGTATGGAAGGTCTATGGATAGGCGTTTTCGAAAAGATGTGCTTTGGCAGTTCAACCACGTGACCTCTAGGTCTGACTTCTTCCGCGTTCCCCGGGTCATGCTGGCTGATGGTCCATCCGGTCTACAACGCGAAGTCCGCCTTCCTCGGCAGTGCAGCTGGTGGTCTCAGTCTGTTAGCGGTGGGAAAGGAACCTACACTGTCCAGTTCTCAGTCGGAAGAGGACTACGTGCTGTTGTGGTGCTCTGTTTGAAATGCATCCTCCTCCGACCCAGCTTAGTGTTGGTTTCTCCATTGCTCTCTGAAGTGGCTCTTCAGGACTGCTCAATAAGCCTAGGTCTAAGTTTCACGAGCGTGATGGGTTTATAGATAGGTCAGGGACCAGTCCTCCATTTATGTCACGTCTTCTTCCCCCCCCCCCCCCCCCCCCCCCCCCCCCAAAGCAAATCCGCTATTGCGTGTACGCTTTAATGCTCATTGAGACTGAAACTCAAAACATGAGCCAGAAAAATGGACGGGTGCTGGGTGGGGCGGAGGGGAAAACAAGCAGATGGGCAGAGTTGACAACACATGCAATGTATGTATGTTTTCCTGCCCTCCTGTACACCAGCCCAGATCTTTCTTCTTCTTCTTCTTCTTTTTCTTCCTCTTCTTCAGCGTTCGTGTGTGGCCGTTTTCACCCCACCCCCCCCCCGCCATATAGGCAGCCACACTCCATTTTCGG
The DNA here is from genome assembly GCF_041734735.1 of Babylonia areolata. Taxonomy (NCBI): domain Eukaryota; kingdom Metazoa; phylum Mollusca; class Gastropoda; order Neogastropoda; family Buccinidae; genus Babylonia; species Babylonia areolata. Next base: position 15,432,922 of record NC_134904.1, on the reverse strand, counting down.
GAGTGTTCACGCTAAGTATGCTCTTCTTTCCACAACCCACCGGACGCTGACAATGGATTCCATTATCTTTAACCGGTGCGTATTTAATCTGTTGCTTGTGTACACACGCGAGGAAGAGGGTTCAGACACTACGCAGATCTGCACATACTTATGTTGACCTGGGAGACGGGGAAAAAAATCCCCACCTTTCACAAACCTGTTGCGCCGAAACCAGGTATCGGATTCAAGGAAACCCAGATGGACAGACAGCCAAACAGACATACAGATAGACAGACAGACGGGCAGACTGACAGACGGACGGACAGACAGACAGGCAGATAGCTAGACAGACGGACAGACTGACAGACGGACAGGCAGGCAGGCAGACAGACAAACAGACGGACAGACAGGCAGACAGACACAGGCAGACTGACAGGCACAGGCAGACAGACAGGCAGCCGGACAGACAGACAGACAGACGGACCGACGAACGGACAAACAGGCAGACAGATAGACAGTTCAGTTCGGTTACTCATGGAGGCGTCACTGTATCGGACAAATCCATATACGCTACACCACACCTGCGAAGCAGATGCCTGACCAGCAGCGTAACCCAACGCGCTGAGTCAAGCCTTGAGGAGAAAAAAGGTAAAAAAAAAAAATTAAATAAAAAAAAGAAGAAAAAAAAAAGAGAGCATAAACAAATAATGGATACACCATTAGATTAATGAATAAATAATTTCACAAATAAATAGTAAAATGAATTATTTTGATAAAAAAAAAAGAGAAAAACAACAACAAAAAACAAACAAAACAAAACAAACAAAAAAACAACAACAAAAAACAAACCCAGACCAGCACGGTATGCAGGTGTTCGTTGAAGGGGTAGTCTGCCAGGCGAGGCTGACCTTGCCAGGGGTCGGGCGGGGGGGCCACCACAGGGCTGGGACATCGGTCAGCGTTGGTGCTGTGGTCCTGGCTGCCTCGCCACCGCTCGCTCTCTCTTCCAGCTGGGTAGTCCGAGCTGTTGTCTATGATGCCTCTCTGTCTTCTGACGCACGCCTTTACACCGTACACGCTTGTCTGTGTAACGCCAAGCATCCACACTGTACACTTTACGTCCAAACTGTACAGACTTGTCTGTGTAACATCACATCCACATTGTACACACCTAGTACTGTAACTTGAACGTGTACATTGTACACACTTGTCTGTGTACCACAGCGTCACACACTGTACACACCTCTCTTGTGTAACATCGCTGTACACACTGTACACAACTGTATGTAACATAGAGTCCACACTGTATATACCTGTCTGTAACATACAGTCCACACTGTACACACCTGTCTGTAACATAGCGTCAACACTGTACACACCTGTCTGTAACATAGCGTCCACAATGTACTCACTTGTCTGTAACATAGCATCAACACTGTACAGACCTGTCTGTAACATAACGTCAACACTGTACACACCTGTCTGTAACATAACGTCCACACTGTACACACTTGTCTGTAACATAGCGTCAACACTATACACACCTGTCTGCAACATAGCGTCAACACTATACACACCTGTCTGTAACATAGCGTCAACACTATACACACCTGTCTGCAACATAGCGTCAACACTATACACACCTGTCTGTAACATAGCGTCAACACTATACACACCTGTCTGTAACATAGCGTCAACACTATACACACCTGTCTGCAACATAGCGTCAACACTATACACACCTGTCTGTAACATAGCGTCAACACTATACACACTTGTCTGTAACATAGCGTCAACACTATACACACCTGTCTGTAACATAGCGTCAACACTATACACACTTGTCTGTAACATAGCGTCAACACTATACACACCTGTCTGTAACATAGCGTCAACACTATACACACCTGTCTGCAACATAGCGTCCACACTGTACACACCTGTCTGTAACATACAGTCCACACTGTACACACCTGTCTGTAACAAAGCTTCCACACTGTACACACCTGTCTGTAACATAGCGTCCACACTGTACACACCTGTCTGTAACATAGCGTCCACACTGTACACACCTGTCTGTAACATAGCGTCCACACTGTACACACCTGTCTGTAACATAGCGTCCACACTGTACACACCTGTCTGTAACATAGCGTCAACACTGTACACACCTGTCTGTAACATACAGTCCACACTGTACACACCTGTCTGTAACATAACGTCCACACTGTACACACCTATCTGTAACATAGCGTCCACACTGTACACACCTGTCTGTAACAAAGCTTCCACACTGTACACACCTGTCTGTAACATAGCGTCCACACTGTACACACCTGTCTGTAACATAGCGTCCACACTGTACACACCTGTCTGTAACATAACGTCCACACTGTACACACCTGTCTGTAACATAGCGTCCACACTGTACACACCTGTCTGTAACATAGCGTCCACACTGTACACATCTGTCTGTAACATAGCGTCCACACTGTACACACCTGTCTGTAACATAACGTCCACACTGTACACACCTGTCTGTAACATAGCGTCAACACTGTACACACCTGTCTGTAACATAGCGTCAACACTGTACACACCTGTCTGTAACATAGCGTCCACACTGTACACACCTGTCTGTAACATACCGTCCACACTGTACACACCTGTCTGTAACATAGCGTCCACACTGTACACACCTGTCTGTAACAAAGCTTCCACACTGTACACACCTGTCTGTAACATAGCGTCCACACTGTACACACCTGTCTGTAACATAGCGTCCACACTGTACACACCTGTCTGTAACATAGCGTCAACACTATACACACCTGTCTGTAACATTGCGTCCACACTGTACACACCTATCTGTAACATAGCGTCCACACTGTACACACCTGTCTGTAACATAGCGTCCACACTGTACACACCTGTCTGTAACATACAGTCCACACTGTACACACCCGTCTGTAACATAGCGTCCACACTGTACACACCTATCTGTAACATAACGTCCACACTGTACACACCTATCTGTAACATAACGTCCACACTGTACACACCTATCTGTAAACATCCAGATTGTAATGACTTAAGACATCGCGTGTGGAGGATATTCGGCCTCTTCCGTTGGCTGACGCACAGACTTCAAAGATTCACAGTCACACAGACGTTTGTTGATAAAACATTTTGTGTTTGTGATATAGTTATCGTTCTTTATTTGTTGTTGTTGTTGTTCTTTTTTTCTTTTTCTCTTTTTTTTGGGGGGGGGGGGGGGGGGGGTTGTTTTGTTTTTTTGGTGTGTTTTTTTTTTTTTCAAAGCCGGCTCCAAACGCTTGTCTGAGTGACAGCAAAGAAGATTCCAAACACATTCGACAAGATCTTGCTCTGTTTCACAACAAAGTTGAAGGGCTTGCAATCAAAAGCTTAATGGACGACTGTGCTCTTGTGTGTGTGTGGGGGGGGGGAGGGGTGGAGGGGGAAGGGGGGCTATGGGGGGGGGGGGGATGCGGGCAAAGCTAGGCGCTGCATTGGGTGACAGTTCTGGGAAGGATAAGGGTGTGAAGCCTCCTTAAACTGAAGACCAGTTGACAGAATAGTGTGTTAAGTGTCTGAATGATTGGGTACAGTTTGAAGCTGAATCAAAAGTAAATAAAAAGAAAAAGGTTTAAAGGCATTTGGAAGGCTCTCCAGCAATCCAAAATGTCATCGAAACAAAAGTATTTAAAAGGCGCATGGTCAATCACATAATATGTTGAATGGGCATACATATAATGCATACAGGAACACAAACTCATGAAACCACAAACACATTTTTTTTAAAAAGATCTGGAATGGTGTAAAATTACCTACGTACTAAGAAAGATAAGAGTGTGAGTACTGTTTTCAATGACACTGTGTGTGTGTGTGTGTGTGTGTGTGTGTGTCTGTGTGTGTCTGTGTCTGTGTGTGAGCTCGCGCATGCATGAGTTTTCTTTTCAATGCAACTCTTGAGTGAGTGTGACGCATCCCAACAATATCGAACGCTGAAGAAGGACGGGCGGAATAGCCGAGTGGTTAAAGCGTTGGACTGTCAATCTGAGGGTCCTGTGTTCGAATCACGGTGACGGCGCCTGGTGGGTAAAGGGTGGAGATTTTTACGATCTCCCAGGTCAACATATGTGCAGACCTGCTAGTGCCTGAACCCCCTTCGTGTGTATATGCAAGCAGAAGATCAAATACGCACGTTAAAGATCCTGTAATCCATGTCAGCGTTCGGTGGGTTATGGAAACAAGAACATACTCAGCATGCACACCCCCGAAAACGGAGTATGGCTGCCTACATGGCGGGGTAAAAACGGTCATACACGTAAAAGCCCACTCGTGTGCATACGAGTGAACGCAGAAGAAGAAGAACGCTGAAGAAGAAGAAGAAGAAGAAGAACCCAGACACTCACGGTCTCTCTGCATTGGCAGATGAGCGTCTTAACCATTCTGCCACCTTCCTCCACTCTCTGGAATGTACATGAAGCAACCGTCAACAATACTCCACGAACAACCAACATTTTGTGAACAACAACATTTTCTGGAACAACAAGTTTTACACGGAACCTTGTCGGCCACCATGACCCGTCAATCTGGCGATCAGCTGAATGGTTCCAGAAAGAAGAGGCAGCAGTAAGAACAATGATGCAGCAAAATGTTGTTAATAACTCTCTCCATACGAACAAAAGAGACGACGTTAACAGCGTTTCATCCCAATTACCATCATCAAAATATTGCAAGCGGAACGCTCTTATGCTGAAGAGGTGAATGTTGACAAAGAATACCACAGTTCTGACGACGGAAGCTAAAGGTTGGGTCATTCAGACACCCACTGGACATCCGAGGGGTCTGTGTAGAGGAGAAGAGAGGACTGGTCGTACTGAGTGAGTTAACAATCAGGACCGCATGGAGGAGTGGTTGAGCAACCTGTGTGTCGACCGACGGGAAGGAAGATTGTCCAGGAAAGGCTGTGTGGGGGGTTGGGTGCCAACACCAGACAGAGCAGGGGAAATGTCAACTGATTTGATATTTTGAAGAAAAAAAAAACCCTTTACCCTTCGCTATGACTTTTAATCTGCGACTCTTGTTTATCTATCCTAAGTTGTTGTTGTTTTTTTGTGTGACTTTTTTTCCTTTCGAATTTTGTGACGTTTTTTCTGTGATTTTTTCACGTGACTTTCTTTCCAACAATCAAAGCAGGGGGGGGGGGGGGTGTGAGGGGGGGGGGGCAGGATTACAGGAATGCTGCTCCATCTCACCACCACCCCACACACACTTTTAATCTTTTTTTCTTTTCTTTTCTTCTTTTTTTTCAATATTCATTTGTTCACGTTATAGTATCCAGCATGTCGAGTGTGTCGGCACTCGTTGTGATGACGACAGCCCACAGTTGATGAACAGAACCTACCTGTTGCTGGTCATACTGCCGTCCTGTGTTCATCCTCTGTGTTCCCCTATCACTGTCCCGCCGTCTCTCCTCCCTCTCCCCATGCCGCTCCCCATCCCACAAGAGCAACGATGAATTTGTCACGAACCGCCTGTCTCCAATGTGTGCAGTGTCAAACTGTCCGTGCACTGTCGTTTGCCTTGGAACAGACATGCATGACTCAAGGCTGGCAGTCCCTCCCACGACGGGAGGACGGGGATTCAACGTTCTCGTCTGTAAGCTCATCGTCTGCAAAATCCACACTGTTCACAGGCCGATCGCTACTGTGACCCACTGGCTGAACATTGCATCAGGGTGAACATTCTGAGAGCGATCCTTGTCCCGAGTCTGAACAGCGCGGTCATCTGACGAGACTTGTAAGCTGTGTTCGATGTGATGACGTTGCGCTGACTACATTGTTTCCATAAACTACGCATGTCTCGACTTTGACGTCATGGTATTCTGTTGTGTAATACTGCCAGATACGTACATGTATAAAGTTTCGTTGCAGAAATCATATTTTTATTGTTGTTAGTAGCTGTATTAGTAGTAGCAGTATCATTATTATTACCCATTATTGTTTAATTTTTCTACTGATTTATATTATCACCATTATTGGTTTTGTTGTTGTTGTTGTTTTGTTGTTTTTTTGTTTCTTTTTTTAAATTTTTTTTTTACTTTATTCATTTATCTATTTGTCCTATTTCATTTCATTTTCCCCTGACTAAACGGTGTTTGGTTACGCTGCTGGTCAGTTTCAGTTTCTCAAGGAGGAGACAACGCGTTCGGTCAAATCCATTTTCGCTACACCACATCTGCTAGGCATGCAGATACCTGACCTGGAGCATAACCCCACGCGGTTAGTCTGGCATTGAGTGAGGACAACACTTGATGCTGTAGCGACACCTTCAAGTTCGCAT
>NC_134904.1:15396574-15416574 GCF_041734735.1 Babylonia areolata | reverse complement strand
GCCTGACCGCCCAGCACGCTGGCTTTAGGCCAAGTTGAGGTCAGGCCCCTGCTCCTTTAATCAAAAACTGGAAATATGTCAGCAGATGTGACGCTTCTTTGAAACTGAAACTGAATCAAATGGAGAGAGTCTTAAAAAAAAAACCCAAAAAACCCCCAAAATCCCAGATCATTAAAAAAAAAAAAAAAACACACACACACCAAAAAACCTCCTCTGGGTTGTAAAATAAGACTGGCTTTGATGAGTATGAAGTGGAGAGAGTCTATAATTTTTTTTTAACAAAAAACCCCCCAAACAAACAGACAATTAAAAAAAAAAATCCTCTGGGTTGTAAAATAAGACTCGCTTTGATGAGTATGAAGTGGAGAGAGTCTAAAAACAAAAAAAAAACAAAAAAAACAAAATAAAATAAACAGACAATTAAAAAAAAACTCCTCTGGGTTGTAAAATAAGACTCAATTTGATGAGTATGAAGTGGAGAGAGTCTATTTAAAAAAAAAAAATAAAAAAAAATAACACAGACAATTTTTAAAAAAAACTCCTCTGGGTTGTAAAATAAGACTCGCTTTGATGAGTATGAAGTGAAGAGAGTCTAAAAACAAACAAACAAAAACAAACAAACAAAAAACATACATTTTTTTTTTTTTAATCTCCTCTGGGTTGTAAAGTAAGACTCACTTTGATGAGTATGAAGTGGAGAGATTCTAAAAAATAAAATGAAATAAAATAAAACAGACAATTAAAAAAAAAAACCTCCTCTGGGTTGTAAAGTAAGACTCGCTTTGATGAGTATGAAGTGTCCAAGTTTCACTTATCCACAGAGACCTTCAGGGACTGTTGCTATTAATTTTTGTAAATGAGTTTTAGACGCAGTACAGTAGTCATGGTCTATTTTGCTTTAAAGAAAACTTTATTCGTTCAATACTCTGCAGCAATACGCAGTGAAAGACTGAGAACAACAAGCAGAAGCTTATAAATCGTGCGTACTCTTGGGCGTAAGTCTTGTATTGGTATATATGCACGGAACTTTTTTTTATGGTGCATACCTCTTGTCAGAAGTAGGTATATATACACAGAACTCGTACTTTTGTGGTGCGTACCTCTGATCAGAAGTAGGTTTATATGCAGAGAACTCGTACTTTTGTGGTGTGTACATCTTGTCAGTAATAGGCATATATGCACAGAACTCGTACTTTTGTTGTGCGTACCTCTTGTGAGAAGTAGGTTTATATGCACAGAACTCATACTTTTATGGTTCGTACATCTTGTCAGTAATAGGTATATATGCACGGAACTGGTACTTTTGTGGTGCGTACCTCTTGTCAGAAGTAGGATTATATGCACAGAACTCGTACTTTTGTGGTGCGTACCTCTTGTGAGAAGTAGGTTTATATGCACAGAACTCGTACTTTTGTGGTGCGTACCTCCTGTCAGAAGTAGGTTTATATGCACAGAACTCGTACTTTTGTGGTGCGTACCTCCTGTCAGAAGTAGGTTTATATGCACAGAACTCGTACTTTTGTGGTGCGTACCTCTTGTGAGAAGTAGGTTTATATGCACAGAACTCGTACTTTTGTGGTGCGTACCTCCTGTCAGAAGTAGGTTTATATGCACAGAACTCGTACTTTTGTGGTGCGTACCTCCTGTCAGAAGTAGGTTTATATGCACAGAACTCGTACTTTTGTGGTGCGTACCTCTTGTCAGAAGTAGGTTTATATGCACAGAACTCGTACTTTTGTGGTGCGTACCTCTTGTCAGAAGTAGGTTTCTATGCACAGAACTCGTACTTTTGTGGTGCGTACCTCTTGTCAGAAGTAGGTTTCTATACACAGAACTCGTACTTTTGTGGTGCGTACCTATTGTCAGAAGTAGGTTTATATGCACAGAACTCGTACTTTTGTGGTGCGTACACCTTGTCAGAAGTATATGCACAGAACACGTACTCTTATAGTGCGTAAATCAATCAATCAAATCAATTCAAAAATCAAAAACACTGTATTAATCCACATGGAAATTTACTTGTGCAATCACAGGCTCGTTGTAAACACCAGTACAAAATTATCATTATCATGCACAACATAAAAAGATTAATACTAGTCAAATAAGAATTCCCAATATCTGACGATAGACTGACCCTCCTACCCCCCCCCCCCCCCCCCCCCCCCCCCCCCCCCCCCCCCCCCCCCCCCCGCCCCCCCAATACACACACACATACTCAATAGGGTATTGCACTACAATACTTACAAATGAAAACATCCAACAAATAAGAGAGGCAAGGCCTTCAAGACTCACTTGTGATCACTTTAAAAAAAAATCTAATCATTAAAATGTGTTCTGTATTTGTTATTATAAAGCTTCGGGTTAAAAGAAAAAGAAAAAAGAAAAAAAATCCTAATGGCAGATTTGAGCCCCGCGTGTTCGGGTGAGAAGAAACTGTCTTACCCATTACACTATCGTGGCTCCTTAACTGACGTTCGAAAATATAACATTTAAACATGCTTTTTTTAAAGGGCGATAAATCGATTGCGGTGTTCGCAGTGAGAACGCTGTTTAAACCATATTATTCTGGTGTATCTTGGGCATTCAAAAAAATTTTTAAGGGCAATTAAAAATTATTTTTAAGTCCGCGGTAAAGGAGACGTGGCTATCGCCGCAATCACACTCCAACATTTTGCCGTTTTCTCTGGATCCAGATAGATGTACAAGTTTAGTTACACGTACCCGGTTGACACGGTCGCTTCAATTTCTCTTTTATGTTCATTCTAGTTATATAGTTTTAAAGTTGATATGAAAATTGAGTATTTTGTTAAACTAATAACATGTAGAGCCAAGTACAAGTACTTCTAAACGTCGTATGAAGTGAAAAGGACTTCATTTTGAGAAAAGTCAAGACTGGAAATTTTTACGTTTCATCAATTCAAGGGTATTAACTCTCAGGTTTATTATTTTAAACTGTGAATTCCGACTGATTCTGTGGACATTTTTTATGGCAGTTTGGGGCATAATCCAGTAAGTGACGAGGCGTTCACAAATCTTTCTCTGAATAAATATTTAACGCCGGGTCTCCTTCTCCAACTTTCCATCACATGTTATCGTGTATTGTCGATTGAATAATAGGGTTGAACGGGCAGGTCAACAACTTGAAACAAAATGGCGTCGTTCGCGTTCGCGAAGACTGAGCACGCGCTTTGAATATGTATAAATATGTGTACGCAATTGATTTTTGCCCTTGACCTTCAGGGCTCAGCCAATAGATCTATAACGTCCACTCGTCGTATTGATTTTAGTATTTTCCGAAAAAGACCACTTGGGCGAATGAACTTAGTGAAAGCCCTGTACACTGAGAGTAAAACACACAAGCTTTTTATGTATTGAGTATAATTCCAAACTGTAATGTTTAAGATGAGAAAGATCAGTTTCCCTGTACGCTGAGAGTAAAACACACAAGCTTTTTATGTATTGGGTATAATTTCAAAATGTAATGTTTAAGATGAGAAAGGTCAGTTTAAAGCAAATTTACTATCTGCACCAAAGACATGCAAAATAAAAATAACTCCCATGCTTAGCAAAAGAAGTTCCTGTTTGAACAAAAAAAAAAAATGACTGCTCTTGTTGTTGTGTCAGAATATCAGATCAAAGCGCCAAGTTTAGAGAATAAAAAAAAACACACACCAAAACAACAAAAACAGTAAATTCAGTTTGCATATAATCTGGCTTCTTTTTTAATTTTTTTGTGCCCATCACAGAGGTGCAATATTGTTTTAAACAAGATGACTGGAAAGAACTGAATATTTCCTATTTTCATGCCAAATTTGGTGTCAACTGACAAATTATTTGCAGAGAAAATGGCAATGTTAAAGTTTACCACACACACACAAACAAACACAGACAACTGAACACCGGGTTAAAACATAGACTCACTTTGATTACACAAGTGAGTCAATAAAAGGTATATATTACTAAAAATAGCATGCGCACACAGACACACACACACACACAAACACACACGTTATGACTATAAGGTATTGTTAACTCTTGTATTAGAAAATACACACAGCTCGTACTCTTTGTAGAGCGTAACTCTTGTATTATTAGTAGTATATGCACAGAACTGGGACCAGCAAGCAACAACAGAAACGTTAACAAAAACTATTATATTTGTATTTGTATTTCTTTTATCACATCAAATTTCTCTGCGTGAAATTCGGGCTGCTCTCCCCAGGGAGAGTGCGTCGCTACACTACAGCGCCACCCATTTTTTTGTATTTTTTCCTGTGTGCAGTTTTATTTGTTTTTCCTGTTGAAGCGGATTTTTCTACAGAATTTTGCCAGGAACAACCCTTTTGTTGCCATGGGTTCTTTTACGTGCGCTAAGTGCATGCTGCACACGGGACATCGGTTTATCGTCTCATCCGAATGACTAGCGTCCAGACCACCACTCAAGGTCTAGTGGAGGGGGAGAAAAAATCGGCGGCTGAGCCATGATTCGAACCAGCGCGCTCTGATTCTCTCGCTTCCTAGGTGGACGCGTTACCTCTAGGCCATCACTCCACTTACAATACAGTAGCACCAGAACAGTAGCATCAAGTTTGCTGACATTACTTTAAAAATAAAAAAAATAAAAAAAAAAAAACAGGCCGCCGCACCAGCACCACTCACCATCCGCCTGCTTGAAGTGGGTGTCCATCGCCGTGCTGGTGAGTCCCACGGCCTTGGGGTCGTCAGGCAGCTTGGAGCAGGCGTCGTCCAGATCCTCAGCCAGCTGCTTCAGCTCGTCCTCACTGGGGCCGTCTTCCTCTGCCCCAGCCTCCTCCACTGACCTCTTCCCCGTGACGACCGCATGCACCGCATGTTTCACAGCCACCGGCTTCACCTTCTGTTAAAAAAAACAAGAGAGGCAAGGCCTTCAAGACTCACTTGTGATAAATTAAGCCCCCTAGCATTAATTACAGAGTTATTTCCCTTTTTTACTATCTGCACCAAAACGTTTGCAAACTAAATAAAACTTCCATGCTTAACAAAAGAAGTTCCTGTTTGAACAAAAAAATGATAATAATGACTGCTCTTGTTGTTGGGTCAGAATATCAGATCAAAGTGCCAAGTTTAGAGAATACAAAAATAAATATAACAGTAAATGCAGTTTGCATATAATTAGGCTTCATTTATTATTTTTTTGTGCCCATCCTAGAGGTGCAATATTGTTTTAAATAAGATGACTGGAAAGAACTGAATTTTTCCTATTTTTATGCCAAATTTGGCGTCAACTGACAAAGTATTTGCAGAGAAAATGTCAATGTTAAAGTTTACCACGGACACACAGACACACGGACACACACACAGAGACAACCGAACACCGGGTTAAAACATAGACTCACTTTGTTTACACAAGTGAGTCCAAAAGGGGGGGGAAAAGGAAGAAGAAAAAAGAGCGAAGCAAAGGGAAGCTACTAAGCAGTGCACGCACAGACAGGGAGTCTAACGTTGAAAGGAGACCGAAAATAACAACAACCACGACAACAATTAATGGACTGAGCAGGTTGCAGTGTGAAATTAAAATTTATTTTTTTTTAATTTAAAAAAACCGTTGGTTTTTTGTTGTTGGTTTTTTGTTTGTTTGTTTTTTTTGATGATGAAACAATATAGCTTCTCCTTTTGAGTTAGACTTGAGGGAAGCGAAGTAGCATTTGTATCCCCATTCGGATCAAACATGTTACGTTGTAAGAATCTTGCAGAAGATAAATTGGACCATTTTTGACTCACTTGTGTAAACAAAGTGGGTCAATGTTATAGCCCGGTGTTCGGTTGTGTGTGTGTGTGTGAGTGTGTGTGTGGGGGTTGGGAGCCAAAAAGTGACACACATAACTAACAGTAACTGGAAAAGCGGATGTAAACACTTGAATTGACATATCAGAATTTTATGTGAGACGCAAAAACGATGAACTGAATGACAATGATCAACATAAAATGAGGGAGCATGACACACAGATGTGAAATAAACATGAGAGCGATCTGTTCACGATAATAGATGAGTGAATCCTAGAACGATTTTTGCAGTTTCACATATCGTTGGTAGGAGGTTAAATGTATTCAATCAACCAAAGCGAAACAATGCGGCACAAGAAAAAACAAGAGAGGCAAGGCCTTCGAGACTCACTTGTGATTAATTAAGTCCCCTCGCAATAATTACAGAGTAATTTCCCTTCTTTACTATCTGCACCAAAAACGTTTGCAAAATAAATAAAACTTCCATGCTTAGCAAAAGAAGTTCCTGTTTGAACAGAAAATGATAATAATGACTGCTCTTGTTGTTGGGTCAGAATATCAAAGTGCCAAGTTTAGAGAATACAAAAAATATAAATATAACAGTAAATGCAGTTTGCATATAATTAGGCTTCATTTTTTTTTTTTTTTTTTTGTGCCCATCCCAGAGGTGTAATATTGTTTTAAACAAGATGACTGGAAAGAACTGAATTTTTCCTATTTTTATGCCTAATTTGGTGTCAACTGACAAAGTATTTGCAGAGAAAATGTCAATGTTAAAGTTTACCACGGACACACACACACACACACACACACACACACACACACAGAGAGAGAGAGAGAGAGAGAGAGAGAGAGAGAGAGAGAGAGAGAGAGAGAACCGAACACCGGGTTAAAACATAGACTCACTTTGTTTACACAAGTGAGTCAAAAAAACCCGTTGTTTTATTGGTTTTCTTTACAGAGACCCGGGCTTTTGACTCGGCTCGCAAGCCGGCGACAGACCTGGTGGAATCCAGTGAGCAGTTCTTCTGTTCGGCGCCCCAATGAGTCTTCATTGAGGTGGGGGAGAAGAAGATTGTGGAGGAATAGAAGGGAAGAAGGAGGGAAAGAAGAAGATGGAAGGAAGGAAGGAAGGAAGGAAGAAGAAGGAAGGATGGAAGGAAGGGATGGAGGAAGGCAGACGTAGGATGAAGGAGGGAAGGAATGAAGAAAATGGAAGGAAGAAGATGGAAGAAAGAAGAAGTAAGAGAGGGAGGGGGGGAAGAAGAATAAGAAAGACGGAAGGAAGGAAGGGGGGAGGGAGGGAGGCATGAAGGAAGTATTGAAGAAAGAAGAAGGGAGGGAGGGAGGGAGGGAGGAGTAGGATGAAGGAGAGAAGGAGGGAAAGAAGAAGAAAGAAGGGAGGGAAGAAGAAGAAGAAGAAGCAAACGGAAGGAAGGAGGGAAGGAAGGACAACACGACACTGTACATCACAGCACAGCACACCACGACACAGCACACCACAACACAGCACACCACAGCACACCACGATACATTGCAACACAACACAGCACACCACGACACAGCACACCACAGCACACCACGATACATTGCAACACAACACACCACGACACAGCACACCACAGCACACCACGATACATTGCAACACAACACAGCACAACGCAGTACGGAACAGCACAGCACACAGTAGGACACGACACAGCACAGCACAGCACAGCACAGCACAGCACAACACAGCGCAGCACAACACAGCACAGCACAACACAGCACAGCACAGCACAGCACAGCACAGCACAACACAGTGCAGCACAACACGGCACAGAACAAAACACGGAACACAGCGCGGCACAGTATCAGTATCAGCAGCTCAAGGAGGCGTCACTGCATTCAGACAAATCCATATACGCTACACCACATCTGCCAAGCAGATGCCTGACCAGCAGACGTAACCCAACGCGCTTAGACAGGCCGTGAGAGAAAAACAAACCAAACCAAACCAAGCACCAAAAAAAAAAAAAAAAAAAAAAAAAGTAAATGAATATTTGAATGTATTAAAGAGAGACAAAATTCAGCGGCACACTGCAGTACAACACATTACAGCACAGCACAGCACAGCACAGCACAGCACAGCACAGCACAGCACAACACAGCACAGCACAGCACAACACAGCACAGCACAGCAGTAGCCCTGCAGTGTCCACAGACACTCACCTGCCACAAACGTCTCCCCCTAAATCGTATCCTCCACCCCTCCGCGGGGTCAGAGGTCAGCAAAGTCACAGCCACCACCACCATCAGCACGCACACACTCTTCGTCCACATGGCGTCTGTGTCCACACACACACACACACACACGTACGCACACACACACGCGCACGCACACACACACACACGTACATGCACATAAACAATTAAGCAACAGCAACAGTTCGCAGGGAAGGATACAGAATCTTCCTTCGGTATACTTGATCAATCTGATGCAGAAACGTCTCATTATACCTTTTATCAACTTCAACTTTTTTTCTACTTTTTTCTTTTACCCACACACAAGGAGGAGGAATTTTGTTTAATGTCCCGTCACACATATCGGTGATTGAAGACATTTTTTTTTTTAATGTATTATGAATACATTTGAGTATTATCGGTTAGAAGGGGTGGGAGATGTGAATGAATGGGGAGTTGGGGGAAACTGGGCAAATGAGGGTGAAATTTGAAAAAAACAAACATCTAAATACAATTACAGGAAATTACTTAAAGGACTTCGTAAAAGAGAAGTCGTTAAACTGACAAGCGAAACAACTGATAATGAATGCAAAAAGACAAAAACATCAACGTTCTCAGTCACTTGTGAAGACACACTTTCGTGTACATAAGACTTCATCAAGCTGCGGTCAAAAATTGTATGCTTAATTGTCAGGTTACTAAAGCATATGCACTTGACATTCGAACAATACTTTTTTTTTATAACAACTTTCAAAAATCAATTATTGGAGCTGCTGAATTAGCTATTCCCAAAAAAGATTCAAGCTGAAGCATTGGGAAGCAAATGGAGTTGTCTAATTTGAAAGTGAAATATTATTTTTAATTCTACTTGTTTGTTGTTTAACTCTCTCCATACGAACGGCGAAAGAGACGACATTGACAGCGTTTCACCCCAATTACCATCATCAAAATATTGCAAGCGGAAGGCTCTTATACTGAAGAGGTGAATGTTCACAAACAATACCATAATTCTGACGACGGAAGCTAAAGGTTGGATCATTGAGAAACCCACTGGACATCCGAGGGGTCTGTGTAGAGGAGAAGAGAGGACTGGCCGTACTGAGTGAGTTAATACGTGTTTCAAAAACACATGAATTGTTGTGTTACACCTTGATATACAACTGTTTTCCATATGGCATTGGGCAAGGAAACTGGAAGAGAAGACGGTCAAATTCTACACCTTCTGAGATCTGTGGCAATTTTCTTGTCCTGATGATAAACCTTTCCAAAAAGAAAAACGAACTCGAGAAGATGATAATCATTACCCGAAGCATACATGTAATAGCAACACTGCAACTTCACTCCGTATATATATATATATATATATATATATATATATATATATATATATATATATGACATTTTAGATAGGGATTACGATTCGGATTCGGATTTGGAATGGTTTGATGTACTTTGGCCATAGACACCTGCATATTATACGTATTTCTCACTCACCCTCCTACCTTTCCCCTCAACCCCCTACCCCCTCTCTCTCTCTCTCTCTCTCTCCCTCTCTCGCCCTCTCTTCCAAGTTACACTCTACACACATTTAAACGCATATTAATGCACGCGCACAAAGCTCGTCACTGACATATTCAATACAACAGTGTTCAACCGAAAATAACAGAAAATAATATTACAGTCCCAGCTGGGCAAAATCTGGGACGTTTATCAAATGCGCTTTCTAATAACGTTTGAGCAAATTCATACCATTATCATATATCAAATTTATCTCGTTACCTCCCCCCCCTCCCCCTCCCTCTCCGGCACTACCTACATTCCTGTCACTCTAGCTTTCAGTTCACATCATACTTCTCAAAGACACATACTCACACAAAAAAGAAGAACGTGTTCATATCACATCCAAATCAGTGCAAAATGCCCACATGAGATAAAGCAATGAAAAGCATAAAGAATCTCGATAAGTTAAGTATACCTATTCGAAATAATGAAACAGCATGGCGATATCGTACGACAAAAGGAAAAACATTTGATATATAAATATGCATACATGCACACACAGTCGTATCCAAATATACACATATGTCAGAGCATACCATGATAAATTAATTCACCACAGTGTTAAAAAATCAAAAGCAAAGCAAAAAGAGTGTGTGTGTGTGTGTGTGTGTGAGAGAGAGAGAGAGAAATTTGGAGTAATTTGCAGTATGTATATATATTAGGGTATGTATGGGTAATTGCGAACAGCGTCTAATTGCGAACGATTCGTATACCGCCCCACTTCGAAGCCTTCTTAACGGTTGCATTTCACAATTTAACGTCTGCTTCGACCTTTTATTAATACCTTAATGAATGTCCATTTCAAAGAAACAGTCAAACATCAGCTATTTCTGGCTGTTTCCGCGCTATTTCTTCTCTTCGCGCAATGCAGACCAAGGTTACAAACGTACTCAAAATCCTAAAATCAAGGGAGGCAAGTTGTAGGATTTGAACTTCGACACAGTTTAAAATAGTTTTATTTGATCGGATATGTTGAATGCGCATTACCAGTGCTGGGAGAATTTAAGAAAACATATCGGTGACAGATCAGAACTTCAGTTTTGACAGGAATCTGCAAAATAGTGTTGTTTGCAATTAATTAGACCATAGGATATTTTGACGCGGGTCTATTTGCGAACGATGATGCACAGTTACTGAGCACTCTCAAAAGGGTGTGTTTGTGTGCGGTGTGGGGTGTGTGTGTGTGTTTAAATGTCTGTTTGTGTGTTTGTGTGTGTGTGTGTGTGATCAAAACCAACAATACAACAATCTGGTGCGATGTTCCAATAAGTGTTATGTCTAATGAGTTAAAGACCTGCTTCTGTTTTAATTGTCTACATCTACCCAAAGCCATCGTTTACCATTCAGTTTGACTTGCCTGTTCGTATTTACCCTTACGCACCCCTGCTATTTCAAACGTCGACAAAAAGTTGAAAAGAGCAGACGAACTTTTCCCAGTGCAACCAGTCGGAGAAAGCCTTCAAAAACAAAAGAACTACGTTTGACTATCCCACGACATGTTATCTTTACAGTACACACGTTGAGCTGGTTGCAATTACCCATACCTACCCTTCCCTTTCATAAAACAGCCGATGGGCGCAATAGCCAAGTGGTTAAAGCGTTGGACTTTCAACTTAGGGTTCCATTTTCGAATCTCGGTAACTGCGCCTGGTGGAGATTTTTTTTCCCGATCTCCCACGTCAACATGTGTGCAGACCTGTTTGTGCCTGAACCCCCTTCGTGTATATACGCAAGCAGAGGATCAAATACGCGCGTTAAAGATCCTGTTATCTATGTCAGCGTTCGGTAGGTTATGGAAACAAGAACATACCCAGCATGCACACCCCCGAAAACGTACTATGGCGGCCTACGTGGCGGGGTAAAAACGGTCATACATGTAAAAGCCCACTCGTGCACACACGACGTCAGAGCTGCAGCCCACTGACAAAGAAGAAGAGACAACCTGGTCTGGCTGTCGATACAAGGAAGCTGCTGTACGTCGTTAATCGGCCTTATGTGTTTTGCCTGTGTCTGATTGCATGGAAGACACATTTTTACCACTGATCGGGCTAGGTTAACATCCTTGCCTTTCAGTAATTCATACTGCTGGTTTTGTGCTATATTCAACAGGAGTCTATGTCGTACATCTGTGTAAGTGGGTCAATCAACGAGAAAGTGCTTCTCGTCCTCAACAACGGTACAACAGAAGGGGCAAAATGATCTATTTATATCAGGTCCGTGTCTGTTCAAGCAACTGTTTACTGGCAGTGCACCTGCCCTGATTTGACTGAAGGCAACCCGAAATCACAATACACCTGCCCTGATCTGACTGACGGCAACCCGAAATCACAATACACCTGCCCTGATCTGACTGACGGCAACCCGAAATCACAATACACCTGCCCTGATCTGACTGACGGCAACCCGAAATCACAATACACCTGCCCTGATCTGACTGACGGCAACCCGAAATCACAACACACCTGCCCTGATCTGACTGACGGCAACCCGAAATCACAATACACCTGCCCTGATCTGACTGACGGCAACCCGAAATCACAACACACCTGCCCTGATCTGACTGACGACAACCCGAAATCACAACACACCTGCCCTGATCTGACTGACGACAACCCGAAATCACAACACACCTGCCCTGATCTGACTGACGGCAACCCGAAATCAGCAAATGCTTATGCTCTGTAGGCAGGACGAGCACCCAGAGGAATCTTTAACAATGGAGATTAAGGCATACCTTTTCTTTGTCCCCAACTGAGCTATCCCACTCGTGAATAAACTGGTCTGTAAGTCTTTGTCTAAACATTTTCAGAAAACCCCTTATGTTTTGTGTGCCCCGATATAAGCCAGACATGATATGATTTTTTTGACTCACTTGTGTAAACAAATTGAGTCTATGTTTTAACCCGGTGTTCGGTTGTCTGTGTGTGTGTGTCTGTGTATCTGTGTGTCCGTGGTAAACTTTAACATTGACATTTTCTCTGCAAATACTTTGGCAGTTGACACCAAATTAGGCATAAAAATAGGAAAAATTCAGTTCTTTCCAGTCATCTTGTTTAAAACAATATTGCACCTCTGGGATGGGCACAAAAAAATAAATAATAAAGTCTAATTATATGCAAACTGCATTTGCTGTTATATTTATATTTTTTTGTATTCTCTAAACTTGGCACTTTGATCTGATATTCTGACCCAACAACAAGAGCAGTCATTATTATCATTTTTTGTTCAAACAGGAACTTCTTTTGCTAAGCATGGAAGTTTTATTTATTTTGCAAACGTTTTGGTGCAGATAGTAAAGAAGGGAAATTATTCTGTAATTAATGCTAGGGGACTTAATTTGCTTTAAACTGATCTTTCTCATCTTAAACACTACATTTTGAAATTATACTCAATACATAAAAAGCTTGTGTGTTTTACTCTCAGTCACACGTGAGTCTTGAAGGCCTTGCCTCTCTTGTTTATACTTGTGTAACCCAACAGGTATTTCCCTCCTGGTTTTGAGCTATCATTATTGTGCATGCTTGTCTGGGCTGTCTGGGAATATCCATTTGAAGCAACCTAAGTTAATATATGTATTTGTATTTGTAGTTCTTTTTATCACAACAGATTTCTCTGTGTGAAATTCGGGCTGCTCTCCCCAGGGAAATCGCGTCGCTACACTACAAGCGCAACCCCCCTTTTTTGTATTTTTTTCCTGCGTGCAGTTTTATTTGTTTTTCCTATCGAAGTGGATTTTTCTACAGGATTTTGCAGGTTTCTACAGGTTTATCGTCTCATCCGAATGACTAGCGTCCGGACCACCACTCAAGGTCTAGTGAAGGGGGAGAAAATATCGGCGGCTGAGCCATGATTCGAACCAATGCGCTCAGATTCTCTCGCTTCCTAGGCGGACGCGTTACCTCTAGGCCATCACTCCATTGATACATGATGCTTCTAACGCTGGAACTGATAAATAAAGGAAGTCTACCTAACTCATCGTACACTAATCTAATCGGAGTTTTCACTGGAATGTCTTTTGATACCGTTGGCAAGCAAGTAGATGGAGTTTGGTTGTTGGTTTGTTTTTTTAGGCTGTCCAGTCTTTGGTAGCTCCATGTTTCTGATGAATAAAGTAGGATAAACTGTCCTCCAGAGTAAAAGACCCCGAAAAAAGGTTTGAAGAGGTATCTCCTTGCAGTTTTGAAAGGCATTGAAGATAAGACAGGAAGCTTTCTTCCCCTTTGCTCCTGCGTGCTTGGTACCTAAACTGAAGCCACGTTTTGTCGTGAATGGGAACCCAAGACAACAGTATCTTTTCACTGCTTCCAACCATTCTCCGTCTTCACGAAATACCACGATTTTCGTTTTTGCCTTGTTAACTGTCGGCTTGAGATAGCCGCAACATAGTTTCAAAGATTCTAGCTGAGCTCGCTGACCACAATGTGTAGATGATTAAAAAAACAAAAACAAAACAAAAAACGACACTGTTTGGAAACAGAAGAATATATAACTAGCTCCAGCAGATCAGGCAAAAGTGTATACCACGAGAGAGACAGACAGACAGACAGAGACACAGACTGAGAGACAGAGAGAGACAAAGAGAGGGGATACCTGGAATGCTGATCCTGAAGCTCCGAGTAAAGGATGGTGATCTGTGTTCTTCTGGGCAGTGGACTGAGGATTGTAGGGACTAGAGGGACTTTTATAGTCTGCCGTGACTGGTATCTCACAGGGCATCAACAGCAGGATTTCACACCTCTGGTACTTTACACGTCTGGTAGCAGCCGATGGAAATGACGATTGTAACGACCCAATTGACGATTGTGTTTGGTTTTCTTTCTGTTTTTTTACAGGGAGCGAGCGAATATATACGTGGGGGGTGGGGTTCAGGGGGCTGGTGGGGTGGAAGGGAGTGAAGGAGCGCACGTGCGAAAGTAGGTGTGTGTGTGTGTGTGTGTGTGTGTGTGTGTGTGTGTGTGTGTGTGTGTGTACGGTGTGTGTGTGTGTGTGCGTTTGTGTGTGCGTGTGTGTGCGTTTGTGTGCGTTTGTGTGTGCGTGTGTGTGTGCGCGCGCGTGTGTGTGTGTGCGTTTGTGTGCGTGTGTGTGTGTTCATTACATAATAATAATAATGATATTAATTTTGCGCTGAATTTTGTGCAGAGACAAATCAAAGCGTTTTCGCACCAGTCAATCACACGCATACATAACTCTAAAACTGGAGAAACTTAAGACAAGGAAGAGGCAGGGAAGGGGGGCTATTTTGGGAAGAGGTGGGTTTTAAGGCCAGACTTGTAAGAGCTGAGTGCGGAGACCTTACGAAGCGAAAGAGGAAGTTCATTCCAATTGCAAGGTCCAGAGACAGAGAAAGAACGGCGGCCAACAGTCGAGTGTTTGAATCTGGGCATGCGTAAACAGAGTGGATCCGAAGCCGATCGTAGAGAGAGAGATGGAGTGTAGAGGTGAAGGCAGCCACAGTGACAGGAAGGGGCAGATTTGTGAATACATTTATAACATAGAGCGCTGATATTGTACTTTATTCTGTGTGAGACAGGTAGCCAGTGGAGATGTTGTAAAAGAGGACTGATATGCTCAGATCTTTTCTTTCTGATTACGAGTCGGGCAGCAGAGTTTTGTATGCGCTGAAGGGACTGAATGGATGAAGCAGGCAAACCAGACAATAGAGAGTTACAGTAGTCAAGGCGAGAGAGAATGAGAGAAACGCAAAGTCTAGATGTTGCGTCAGTATCAATATCAGTAGCTCAAGGAGGCGTCACTGGGTTCGGTCAAATCCATATACGCTACACCACATCCGCCAAGCAGATGCCTGACCAGCAGCGTTACCCAACGCGCTTAGTCAAGCCTTGTTGCGTCAGTGGACAGATATTTCCGGACGGAACTGATGCGCCGCAATTGACAGTAGCAGAAATGACATGTCTGACAGATAAATTTTTGCATGGACAGTGTGTTGTCAAGGAGAACACCGAGGTTCCTGACTGAACTGGAAAGAGGGATGGATGTACTGCCAAGTTTGATCGTGTCAGTTTTAATGGAAGAGAGTTTTTGTTTAGTTCCTATGATCATTGCTTCAGTTTTGTCCGCGTTCAATTGTAACTTATTAACAGTCATCCAGTTTTGTATGTCCAGCAAGCAGTTGGATGTTTCTTGCAAGAGTGACGACGACAGTTTTTCAGGGGTATCGCTCTTCTGGAGTTGAGTGTCATCAGAATAAGAATGATGGCTGACATTATGGCGGTTGATAATTTCAGCGAGAGGAGCAGTGTACGGTGTAAAGAGCACAGGGCCTAAAACAGATCCCTCTGGGACTCCATGTTTGATTTTAACGGGTTCAGACTGGAAATTATCATCCATGTTTGATTTTAACGGGTTCAGACGGGAAATTATCAACAATGACAGACTGGAATCGATCAGTGAGATAAGATTTGAACCAGTTTAGAACAGTGCCGTTGATACCAAATGTAAAATGAAGACGGGAAAGAAGGATTGAATGGTCTATCGTGTCAAAGGCGGCTGACAAGTCGAGAAGAGTGAGAAGGGAGATCTGTACGCTAGCAGTAGATTCTTCAGGATGTGGAGGAGAGTTGTTTCGGTGCTGTGGTCAGCGCGATAGGCAGACTGAAATGGGTGGATGAGATTGTTGAAACAAAGGTGGTTGTTGAGCTGCTTCAGGACAGCTTTTTCAAGGAGTTTGGACATGAATGAAAGATTAGAAACTGGTGGATAGTTATTTTTCCAAATGTTTGCGTCAAGGTTGGGTTTCTCCAGAAGAGGCCGGACGATTGCAGTTTTGAAAGTGGATGGAAACGTTCCAGTGAGAAGGGATGAGTTGACAATATTGGTGATTGTGGGGAGAAGCTGTGAGACACACTGGGAAAAGGCCGAGGCTGGTATAGGATCGAGCTCACAGGATTTTATTGTCATTTCTTTCAGGATTTCATGAACTTCTGTTTCAGTCAATGGATTAAAGGAATAGAGAGGAGTGCCGCTGAATTGAGGATCAGGATGAGCAGGTTGGAAAGGCATTTGGTCTAAGATGTTTCGAATATTTTGGACTTTGTCGAAAAAGAAAGAGGCAGGAGGAAAAGGAGTCTTTTTTGCAGAACCTAGAAGATTTGACATGATAGAGTAAAGAGATTTAGTGAATGTGGCATCGTGAACTTGAGAAGAAAAGAGATTTGTCTTCGCTGATGAGATCATAATTATGTTT
The DNA here is from genome assembly GCF_041734735.1 of Babylonia areolata. NCBI lineage: Eukaryota > Metazoa > Mollusca > Gastropoda > Neogastropoda > Buccinidae > Babylonia > Babylonia areolata. Next base: position 15,399,824 of record NC_134904.1, on the reverse strand, counting down.
GACTTTATTTATTTGTTTTCGGAATATTTGATTGAGGACTTTCAGTTTTGTTGATCGCCATCGCCGTTCCAATTGGCGACGTCTGCGTTTTGCAAGTCGAATGTCTTGTGTGTACCATGGGGCGTAAGGTCTATCAGGAAGCATGCGGGTAGTGGGGGGCTGGGTGGGGGGGGGGGTGTGCATGTTCATCCAGCAGTTGAGAGAGGACAGTGTTGTAATGTGCAGAGACGTCGGTACGGGAAGAAATTTTGGAAAGGCGTTCAGCAGCTTGAGAAGAAAAAGTGTTAATGTTGATGGATTTCAGGTTGCGACGAGCAACGGATTCTTTGGTTCTGGTAGGTTTTGAAATATTAAGCGAGAATATGACAGCAGAATGGTCGGAAGAAAGTTTGTTAGTTACAGTCACTGACGCAATCATGGCATCAGAGTCACGTGCGATGAGCCAGTCCAACGTATGGCCAGATCTGTGTGTTGGTCCTGTAACGAGCTGAGAGAGAGAATAATTGGACAGAGATAGATATAGGCGTTTCACATCAGTGGAAGTTGGTTGTCGAAATGAAAATTGAAATCTCCGGGAATGATAAGTTTGCCAGAACGAAGGTTGTAGTAATCAAGTAGTGTTCGGAACTCATCGTGAAACAGAGAAGACGTTAGGTTGTTTTTACGACTAGGAGGAGGACGATAGAGACAACAGAAGATGATTGAGTGACCGGGAACATTGAGACTTCGAGTATCCAGTGGGGAGGGGGGGGGGGGGGGGGGGGGGGGGGGGGGGGGGTCAGTTGTTTAAGTTTGGGTTCGTGACCTTGTGACTTTAACCAGGTTTCGGTAAGAAATACGATATCAAAGTTATTTTCAAAAATATAATCAGAAATATAGTCAGTCTTTTGATCAGGGCAGACAGATTGAGCATTGAACAGGCAGGCATGAAAGAGATCAGAGGTAGGCTGAGAGAAATTTAATGGTGAAGCAGATGAGTCAGACAGACAGGCAACGGAAGGAGACAATGGTGACTGAGCAGTGGAGGACAGTGAGTGTGTGTGTGTGAGGGGGGGAGAGGGGGGAGGGGGGTCTGTGTGTGTGTGTGTGTGTGTGTGTGTGTGTGTGTGTGTGTGTGTGTGTAATGTTGTGGCCGCTATCTCAAAGGGTATCACAGCAGGATTTAACATCTCTAGTGCCATATCCATCTGATGACAAATGATGAAAGACAGAGAGAGACAGTGACAGAGAGAAAGAGAGACAGAGAGAGAGAGAGAGTGAGAGAGAGAGAGACAGACAGACAGACAGAGAGAAAGAAAGAGAGAGTGAGACAGACAGACAGAGAGAAGAGAGAAAGAGAGAGTATGTGTGTTTGTGAAAAAATATGTTGGAGCCGGAATCTCGCATGTTATCATAACAGGATTTCACATCTAGTGCCATTCTTATCTGATGGCAAACGATTAATCACAGAGAGAGACACGCACACACAAATGTTGGACAGAGAGAGAGAGAGAGAGAGAGAGAGAGAGAGAGAGAGATGAAGGGGGACAGAGAGTGTGTGTGAGAGAAAGATTTTTTTAAAAAGAGAAAGAGAGAGGGTGTACAGTGTACAGTGTGTGTGTGTGTGTGTGTGTGTGTGTGTGTGTGTGTGTGTGTGTGAGGAAGAGGCAGAATGGATAAGACGCTCATCTGCCAATACAGAGTCCGAGAGGGTCTGGGTTCGAATCCGGCTCTCGCCACTTTCTCCCACGTTTGACTGACTGGAAAATCAAAGTGAGCGTCCGCTCTTTTGGACGTGTGCAGCACGCGCTTGGGGCAGTGAAAAAGAACCCTCGGCAACGACTGAGTTGTCCGCTGGCAAAATTCTGTAAGGGAAATCCACTCTGATAGGTACACAAATATAATTATACGCATGCACTCAGGGCCGGACAAAGCGCGTTGGGTGAAACTGCTGTCAGGCATCTGCCTAGCAAGATGTGGTGTAGCGTATATTGATTTGTCCGAACGCAGTGACGGCACTTCCTTGAGAAACTGAAACTGAAACCAGTGTGTGTGTGTGAGAGAGAGAGAGAGAGAAATCTTTGTTTGATTCTGATTTCTTCATGCTTTAACGTAAATTACTTTTAGGTTGTTCTATATCCAATAATATATCGACTTCTCAGGTAACCTGGTCAGCATTCACTGATATCAGTTCATTGCTTCATTGATTTGAAAAGAGAAAGGGTACCTTTCGATTTTCAATTTCTTTGTGAACTCATAACTTTTTTTTCTTCTTCTAAAAATGAAATAGATCTGAATGAAAAATTCTTATTCTTCTTTTCTAAAAAATAGAATAAACCTGAATGAAAAATTCTTCTTTTTTTCTAAAAAATAGAATAAACCCGAATGAAAAATTCTCTCCTGAATGAAAATTTCTTCTTGTTTCTAAAAATAGAACAAACTTGAATGAAAAATTGTTCTTCTTCTTTTATCTAAAAATGAAATAAACCTGAATGAAAACTTCTTCTTCTTTCTGAAAATAATATAAACCTGAATGAAGAATTCTTCTTCTTCTTCTCTTCTTTTTTTTCTAAAAATAAGCCTGACTGAAAAATTATTCTTCCTAGGAAAAAACGAAAATATGGATCATGTCAACATCTTTTTGTTCATCAGGGCAGAATGGAAGTTTGGATGCCATTCAAGATAGACTTTTCTGATTTATCAATGAGAGCAATATTACAATTAGATATGAATAGAAAATAGATAGAGACAGACAGACAGACAGACAGAAAGAAAGAAAGCAAAGGATAGAGAGGGAGGTTGGAAAGGGAGAGAGAAAGAAGATCAATAAGGACACCAAATAGAACTTTGACTGACTGACCTGTTGACTGAAAGACTGACTGACCATCTGATTGAATGAATAAAAGACAGACAAACAGACTGACTGACTGACTGACTGGCTGGTTGATTGGCTGACCGACCAGCTGACTGATGACTGATTGAGAGACTGACCGATCGACCGACTGAATGAAAGAATGAATAAAAAAACTGACCGACCGACTGAATGAAAGAATGAATAAAAAGACTGACCGACCGACCGACTGACTGACTGACTGACTGGAAGAAGGACTCACTGACTGACTGAAAGAGCATGCATGCACAGGCAAACCAGTCACACATAATCACCGCTAAAAAAACAAACAAACAAACAGCAGTATCCGTGTCATTCAGCCAACAAGTTCCGCTTCCTTGTCGCGTCTGGGCGTACGTGCACAACAGGACCGAAAAAGCG
>NC_134904.1:15349074-15381574 GCF_041734735.1 Babylonia areolata | reverse complement strand
ACCCTCCACCCCTCTCCCCTCTCCCCTGCCCCCGACCTCCAGACCCCACCCAGCCCATCCTGTCATCGTTCAATCATGTCATGAAGTTAAATATACTGTTCCATGGCCACAAGAATTATGTACCGGTTGTAACACATGTAAGGGTGTCCCATCTGTGCTGTGAGACTGAGAACCAGCACCACTGATCACGTTGGGAGAGAAGACACCACAGATCAACACCCCCACAAATAGACTGCACATCTCCCCCTTTCATCGTCAGAACCATATATCTGCACCTTCACAGAGAGACCCCACATCTGCACTCTACGTTGAGACCACACATAATTATGCACCTCCACGTTGAGACTACGCATCAGCACCTCCATATGTTTTGTTGACTGCTATTCTTCAACAAAGCAATTGATCAGTTCCAAAATAGACTGCACATATCTGCTCCTCTACTACGAGACCACACATCTGCACCTCCACGAAGATACCACACAGTTGCACTCTAATCAGAGACTACACATCTGCACTGCAGCATGAGGTGACATCTGCATCTCTATGTAGAAACTACACATCTACACGTCTACGAAGAGACCATAATTATATCTGCATCTCCACGTAGAGATCATACATCTGCATCCCCAAATTAGCCCCAGAGCAAGTAGGCGCCATCAGTGATCAGTTGGCAAAGGTGAGAGTGAATGGTTAAAAACTGTGGGCATTCATAAGTGGGCAATCATGTTGGATGACTGGAAAAATATATGTGTGAGGTCAGACCGTAGCCCAAAGTCTAGCTGTGGAGACTCCCAATACAAAAGCAGATCCTCTCCCTGAGGGGAGACTGCCAATACAAAAGCACTCCCGGGGTGGGGGTGGGGGGAGCTCCCCTGCCAATTCAAAAGCAAAACATCTCCCTAATAGGAGACTGCCAGTGCAAAACCAAACCCCATCCTTGAGGGCTCAGCTTAAAGCCGCGTGTCGACCTGTTGTCTGTGAGAAGGGCGATTGTCGGGGAGAGTTCCCATTACAGGAGGGATAGCCGACAAGCTAATCCTCTGCTTGATGCCCGTCAGCAAGGACGCTGACGTTGTAAATGGTGGATTTAGGGTTTGACTCCCATCTATTCACAGGGGGTTTAGGAGGTTCGGTGTATCTCACCTGATGAGGCCTGGGGAGTAATTCTCAATGGGATTTAGATTGGTGTCTTAAAAGTGAAGCAGGGACTGACTTTGCGAGACAGGAGTGAAGGGAACACTGTTTGTGAGGACTGTCAGTCACATGAAGCTGAGCTTGCTAAATGCACGTGAACTCTGCATTTTGTAACGAGAGATCATCACTTTGGCAGTGGAATGGAAACAGGGTACCTTGCGACCTGACCCCTCACCCCCAACCCCCCCACCCTCACCCTCACCTAGCGCTCTGTACTTACCAGCCCCAGTACTGTGCCAAAGCCCACAAAAGTGAAGGGGAGGGAGGAGGGGTGTGTGTGTGTGGGGGGGGGGGGGGGGGGCAGAAGTCGGGGACCGTTCGTATTCACGCACTGTGTGTGTACATGAAGTCAGGTTTCCTCTCTCACGTCTCTCGTGGAATGGGGAATTTGCTGAGCGGACATTTTTCACATTCTGTCGCTTTTTTCTGTCCTTTCTTTCTTTTTTTTCTTTTTCTTCCTAAGATACTATTCAGTTCAATTTCAAAACATTTCATTCATCCACGTGGGGCAATTACATACACTGTAATTACACTTTCCTTTCCACTGACGTTCCGCGGTTGATTGCTTGGTTTTTGTGCCTTTGCCGGGAGCTGGCCTGGAGAGCTGATTACAGAATAGATGGCGGAAGTTCCCCGTTTCTAGTGTCCTCCGCCCTGTCAATGTGGGAGTTGAGGCAGGACGGGGAGGGTGTGGGGGTGTAAAGCAGGAACCTTGATACTCCCCCTTTTGTTACGTAAAGTGGTCTCCCTTCCTTCTGACATTAGGAACCACAGACGGTGCGATGGGAATGCGTTAATTCATGCAAATGAGATGTATGGCCGTGTCAAAGGGTGGCGGAAAAGAGCCATAACTAACCCATGGTCGCACAGGTGTCCCTGGGTTCAGTCGGGTCAGTTTTCACTGGGACAAGCTATCTTGAATTTCAACTTCAGTTTCTCAAGAAGACTTCCCAGCGTTCAGACAGTTCCATATTCGCTACACCATATATTCTGGTCCTCTGGCAAAATTCTGTACATGAAATTCACCCTGATAGGTACACAAATATATAAGCATGCACTCAAGGCTGACTAAATGCGTAAGGTTATGTTGCTGGTCAACCATCTGCTTGCAGATGTGGTGTAGCGTATGGATTTGTCCGAACGCAGTGACGCCTCCTCAGGAAACTGAAACTGTTCGCTTTAGTTGAGCCTCTATTGGAAGTGTTTCTCGGTCATTTTGTTTTTCTTCGAAAAGAAACCACAGACAAGGATTACAAATCACTGTCATGGGAAAGTACACCATCCCTCCAAGTAGCAAACAAATCAACATGTAAGAAAAACAACTAGGATAACTGTTTGGAATGTGCAAGACTTTGTGGAAATCATCTTTTCATATAATCATTCCGATACAAACGGCTTTCGTTTGCAGTTTTTGTTTTAGCTTTACCTTTGTGGTGCTCTTTAAGTTGGGCCAGTGGAGGCAAAAGAAACTTTTGTGCTCTTGTTGCAACAAAACGCAGGTTTGGTTTATGGAGTGTCTGTTTCCTGTTGCTGCCCGATACTCAAACTGTCCAACCCTGTCTTTCTTGTAGTCAGCCTCGTACAGCTTTGGTTCTTGTACTCTCCCAGTTTGGAATTGTCATTGTAGATGGCTGGTCAGTGTACCAGTGTGTAACAGTTATGATCTCTTCAACCCATCCTTTATATGTCCACTTCACACACACACACACTTATGATCTCTTCAACCCATCCTTTATATGTCCACTTCACACACACACACACACACACACACACTCACCACACCACACCACACCACACCACACACACACACACACACACACACACAACCACCACCACTACTATCACCACCACCTAACGCTGCATCACACACACACACTCTCTCTCTCTCTCACCAATGTTTCAGTGTCGCATTTTACCACTCGGGGTGTTACTGTCGTGTGGCGTGTGGTGCAAACTTTAATCAAGGTGCAGGCCCGTGTGATTTGTGGCCGGCTCACTGCTGACTGCTGTGTGCCCACGTGGCTACACACCATGCATTGTGGCAGACAGACAGACTGGCCAGCAAACAGGCAGCTTCAAAAGAGAGAGAGAGGGAGGGAGTCAGCCCAGTGCGACACAATCACCCCATCCCACCTAAGGCCCAACACTCGGCTTGTATCACAGATTGACATAAGTTTACATCTGGGCCAACAGCAAAGTGAGAGCTGTATTATCAGTGGTTTCTCCAGTCAATGGGAAACCATTTACAGCTTAGTCTTTTGTGAAGGACTATGACTCTCAAACTAGGAGGCAAAATTGCACTGGCTCTTAGTGCTGCAGCCTTGTCGGCTAGTTGGCCTTTGGGAACCATCCCAACGCCGACTGCCCTAAAACCCTCTTGGCCGAGAGAGTGGGGATGTACTTGGGCAAGACACTCTCTACTGTAATCAAATTCTAGCCCAAATAGTCGGAACAGCAGTTGCCTCCTCTGTTGTTCTGATGGTCATAGTCGGACACGACCGGCTATCATATCATACCCCACCTGCTTGTCTTGACACAGGGGAAATGTTTAGGGCTGTTCACCACTTCTTCCAGTCAGTAGTGCACGTGGGCCGGTTGAGAAGTTGGGTTGCACGTGAAATGATGAAGGCGGGGTGCTCGTGAATTGGTGGGGTATGGGGCGCTTTGAACTGTTCGGTGTAAGGGTGGACGTGAACCGGTGAGGTTATTTGGGGGTGAACGTGAAATGATGGGCGAAGTATGAGTGCATTCGGAGTTGTGGGGGCAGGAGTGCGTGTGAACTGATGGGGGCAGGGGTGCGTGCGAACTGATGGGAGCAGGGGTGCTCGTGAAATGATGGGGGCAGGGGTGCACGTGAAGTGTGGGGGCAAGGGCGCTCGTGAAATGATGGGGGAAGGGTGCACATGGACTGGTGGGGGCGGGAATGGACGTGAAATGATGGGTGCAGGGGTGCACGTGAAACGATGGGAGCTTCAGAACAGTCGGTGTTGGGATGATCCTCAACTTGTCCTCAAGACTGCAGCACAAAGAACCATGTTGTACATGGATTCCCATTAATGCAGAGATCATATTATAGTTCTCACTTTGCCGTTGACCAAACTGTAATGAGAACGATGTATGGTGACTTAAAAGGACGCTGTGTAAACTGACACACAGGTTGCATTGGACTAAACGCAAGCATGAAATCTTAAACTTTTTTTTTTTTGGGGGGGGGGGGGGGGGGGGGGGGGGGGGGAACTGGGTATTTTAATGTATCCGCGTCAGTAATTTTCTTTTTCTTTTCTTTTTTTTATGTTTCTGTTGCAGTTTTTTTGTTGTTTTTTTGTTTTGTTTTTTCCCCTTGTACACAAGGTTATATTTTGACTTTTCACGACATCAATGTGATTCAACATTCACATAGCAAAACATTTGGTCCATCAATGATCATCGAAAAAAAAAGAAGAAGAAAAAAATCATTAATCTGTTGAGATACAAGGGTTTTTTCAATATGATAATACTTATAATAGTAATAATAAGATGAAGAACAATAACAAATAATAAAGAACAAGATAAACAAGATACCAAATGTCACATCATGGCATGTATACATGTTGAAATAGTTTCAAGGAGCACCAGTTGTTGTTTTTTGTTGTTTTTTGTTGTTGTTTTTATAAAGTGTGTTATAAGAGGATTATTATAATTATGTTATCCATTACTTGTGGCAGCTTACTTCTTTTATCAAAAATTGATGTACAAACATGTCAAATTTTGCAGTATACTCATTTCTGATATTGTTAAAAATTCTATCAAACATGCATCATTCATATACTGTATTATGATGGCAGTTTTCATTTTACTCAATGTTCTATTACCAACACAGAGTATGGTAGCCATTTTTTAACAAAATCACAGTAATTCATTTCCATTGTGTGTATATGCTTTTCTAACTTGTATCTATACTTGAGGTCAAGCAGGAATGCTTGCAGAGTTGGTTTTATTTGATTGATTCTACTCCTGTGTATAAAAAATTTTGCCCATAATAACATTAAATCTAAAGTATCATCCATTGTATTTTTATCATCAGTTCCAAACAATGCCAATTCAAAGTTCAATGACAGTCGTTCACAGTTTTCACATTTCTCTCTCAATAGCTTATTAAAGTCCTGCCAAAAGGTTTGCGTAACTGGACAAAACCATAAATAGTGTTGCACTGTGTCTTTTTCAATATAACAGAAATTGCATTTGTCATCGTCAACTACACCCATGTTTTTTAGGATGATATTTGATACTAAAATTCCATGACATATTCTAAGCTGAAACCATTTCATCTTTATTTCTTTGATTCTATTTATCTTTTTCAATGTTTTCTTCCAGTCAATCTGTGTACCTAACCTATTTTCCCATTTCATAAAAGCTTTCATGTCAAAAATTTCGTTTTTCTCCAGGATTATATCGTAATAAATCCGTGTTCCCTTTTTTACCCCACAAATGGTTTTTAACGCCTTACTATTTTCATTGTTGTCATGATTCTCTAATATTATATTTCTTTTTCTGATGTATTCTTTGATTGATTGAATGCAACTAAGGTAATTTAGGTAATTCGTTCTTATTCCCCACTTCTTAAAAAAGTCTTCCTGCCTTAAAAACTGGCAGTTTTCATCCAGAATATCACGCACGAAAAATGCATTTTTTTGCAGTCCAGTTCTTAAAATGAAAAGGATTGTTGTCGATTCTAAATTTAGCATTGAAAAAGATGGGTTCAGCTAATAACTCTTTACTGTTATCTAGTTCAGTATGTGTGTTGAAACTGTCATAAGCTTTCATAACGTCTTTCCAAAAGTTATTATAATTATCTTTTAAGAACCTCTTTGAGCCATAACAGTTTAACCTAGCTATTTCCGGGCAAGTGGTTTGTAATATTCTTTTCCATTTGAAATTTCCTGCATAGAGTTTCCTCATCCAGGACAGTTTCAGTGTTTGTATAAATGCGTGTATGTTTGGTAATCCAATGCCCCCATTTTCAATACTGTGAACTGAGTGTATTCGTTTTATTTTGTCCGGCTTCTTGTCCCATACAAATTCAAAACACATATTCTGAAGTTTTTTAATTTCACTGTCTGGTGGGTTTGGTAACAACATCCACAGGTACACTAGTTTAGACAGTATGAGGGATTTTAATATAGCTACCCTTCCTAGTGGTGTACACGATCGTTTAGACCAAATCTTGAATAAATTTCTAACTTCCATTAGTTTGTCTTCTACAATTTGACCCAAAAGGCAGAACACAAACTGCGATCTGTGATTCTGTTACACACTGCTTAGTAACACTAACACATGTCTGTGGGTGTCTTTTGGCTTAACCCGTTATGTTTGTGAGAAAGGTGAACATGTGTGTGTGTGTGTGTGTGTGTGTGTGTGTGTTGTTGTTTTTTAGGGGGGGGGGTATGATTTTTTTTTCTGTCTCTATTTATTTGTTTGTTTATTTTCTGTTTCCATGTCTCTGTCTCTCTCACTCGCTCTCTCGCCCGCTCTCTGTGTCTGTGCGCACGCACGCATAATTATGTCCTCCTCCCCTTCCTCTTGCTTCCGTTTATCCCCAGACCATGGTGGGAAACGAGCACGGACTTACAGAGACGCGAGCTGTTCAGCAGCAGCTCCTTGCCCTGTGTCCCACTCTCTGTGTGTGCACGAGCTGTGTTTGTCGAGTGCTGTTTGCCGTGGGGGTGGGGGGGGGGAATATATCCGCGGTGTGGCGTGGGTACTGATCCCAGTGTACACATGCCTCAGGGGTTAATCACACTGCCGTAGGACCTAAGAGAAAGAAGCCAGGGTCATGCAGTGAGGTAGTTCTTCGTGAAGATTAGGAATTACTGTGTGCCCTGAGTGGATACAGAGATCATGGATCGCGGGTCATGTTCACCGTGGATACTAGGATCTGCCCCGGCCCGAACGAGAGCCAAGGGAGAGAAAGGTGCGCAAAGCAGTGAGTGGGAGAGATGGACAGGTGGGCACAGGTTTGAAAGATTACGAGACTTACCTGCAAGTTAAAATTTGATCGGAGTTCTGCCCGAAAACTTGTTGCCATCAGTTTCAGTTTCACAAGGAGGCGTCACTGCGTTTTGACAAATACGCTGCACCACTTCTGCTTGGGAGATGCCATACCAACAGAATAACCAAACGTGCCAGTTATTAAGCTTTGAGTGCATGTACATTACAGGGTTTTCTGTATCTATCAGTGAATTTCGTCTACAGAATTTGCTAGAGGGCAACACCTCATGTCGTCATGGGTTCTCTTTCAGTGCGGCAAGTGCGTGCTGCATACAGGACCTCGGTTAAACGTCTCATTCGAAAGACTAGACGCTCACTTTGATTTTCCAGTCAAACTCGGGAGAAAGGGCGAGACTGGGACTCGAACCCAGACGGCCACGGATACTGTTTTGGAAGATAAGCGTCTTAATCATTCTGTCACCTTCCTCTTGCCGGTATCAAGAGCATTGTTTAGACTGTAGTATTAGGTGTATGTGTTGCGCGCATCGTCTTGTCCCTTCGCATGAATTCTGCCTGGTGTTGTTGACATACAGTTGACATTGCTGCATAGCTGAGCAACCGTTAAATGGATCGTCTTTCAGATAAGGAACACTTTCTCGTTCGCTCCCCCCCACCCCCGCCCCGAACTTCCCACCCCCCCCGCCCCCCACCCCGCACCCCACCCCTCACTCTCGCTCTCTCTCTCTCTCCCTTGCTAACTGTCGTCTCTCGCTCCCCACTTCTCTCTCTCCATCTCTCTCTCTCTCTCACGCGCGAACTCTGTCGTCCCTCCTCCCTCTCCTCATCTTCAGAGGCAGGTACTGAGGTAGTCAGGAGATAGAGATGAGTGTTGTAGCCAGTTGGCGGGTTGAGTCTCTTATACATTGTGTGGCTGTGTGCCCGCTTGGTGTTCGTGCTGCAAGTCGTTACCGGCCATGATGCATGCAGTCTGAGTCAATGCGTATTCATCCCCAGGTAGACCCGCTTTGTCAGCTTTAATTTGTTGTGCCTGTGTCTGCCTTGCATCGGCATGGAAAGGTGTCACAGGATTCAGCGTTTGTAGTGACTGTTCTTGTTGTTATAAACTCGCTGCTTATAGCTTCGGCCAACTTTTATCCTCCGTAAGCCCACACAAGAAGGTCTGTGTTTATGTGTTGTTTGTGGCCGTAACAGCTGTCACTGTGGGGCTCTAAAGGTGTCTGGTGTGCGCGGGTGTGTTCCGTATGGGAACTGCACACGTGCACATAAGTAATTTTCTTGTTCACTGACTTTTTGCAGATTTTTTTTTTTTCAAAAGCATTGCCGTTCTTTCAGTGTTCTCTCTCTCTCTCTCTCTCTCTCTCTCTCTCTCTCTCTCTCTCCATTTTTTAATTGTTGAATTTAGCTCTTCGTGAGGGGCTATTACTAAAACATTAGCAAACCATCGGTCAGAGCTCAAGTTGACTCTCTCTCTCTCTCTCTCTCTCTCTCTCTCTCTCTCTCTCTCTCTCTCCCTCCCTCCCCCCCTCTCTCTCTCTGTGTCTCTTTTGCCATATTCTTATAATTGTTAGATTTGGTCTTGAGCCCTTCCTGAGGGACTATTTCCAAAACATGAGAAAATCATCGGAGTCTGAGCTTGTGTCTGATGACTGTCTCTCTCTCTGTCTCTGTCTTTCTCACTGTCTATCTATATATCTCCCTCTGTCTGTCTGTCTGTCTGTCTGTCTGTCTCTCTCTCTCTCTCTCTCTCTCTCTCTCTCTCTCTCTCTCGCTCGCTCGCTCGCTCGCTCAAGCTCAAGCTCTAGCTCTGCTGTATATATGGACTTGAGATGGACAGACACAGACAGACAAACAGGTCGATAGAGAGATAAAAGTTGTCATGAGGAGCTAATTGATTTTTTTTTTCTTTTCTTAGGAACACCAATTAAAATAGTATTTTACGCGAAAGAAAGGAGGACTGAAGCATTGATCTCGTCCTTGCCGTACAGTGAAAGATGCAATGTGACGTCATGATCTTGTCTTACGAGCTACGGGATGGATGTCCTTCGTGACGACTGGTGACGTCACTGTGGTGCTGAACATGGTGCTCGATGTGTCATGTTTTGCGCTGACTGAGGACAAAGGGGACAGCTAGCGATGACTCACGCCATTTTGAAGCAAGGCACTCCACTTTGGGACTAAACAGTTAGCACAGTTCTTGCCCAATGCTGTCTGAAGGGAAACAATCTGTGCCTTATTCTTTCTGAAGGGAGACAATCCTTGCCGTATTCTTTTGAAGGAAGACAATTCTTGCCGTGCACTGTCTTTAAAAAAAAAAGTCAGTCCTTGCTTTGAAAGAAGACGGTCCTTGTCTAATGCCATCTGAAAGAAGATAGCCCTTGCCTAATACTGTCTAAGGGAGGACCCTTTTTTGCTTTATACAACCTGAAAGAAGACAGCCCTTGCCTTACACTGCCTGAAAGAAGACAGTCCTTGCCTTATACTGCCAGAAAGAAGACAGCCCTTGCTTTATACTGCCTGAAAGAAGACAGTCCTTGTCTTATACTATCCGAAAGAAGACAGTCCTTGCGCTATACTGTGAAGGAAAACAATCATTGACGAATACTGTATGAAGGAAGATAGCCCTTGCCTAACACAGTCTGAAAGAAGACAGTCTTTCCCTTATACTGCGTGAAAGAAGACAGTCCTTGCCTTATACTGCCTGAAAGAAGACAGTCCTTCACTCCTTGCCTTGTACTGCCTGAAAGAAGACAGTCCTTGTCTTATACTGCCTGAAAGAAGACAGTCCTTGTCTTATACTATCCGAAAGAAGACAGTCCTTGCGCTATACTGTGAAGGAAAACAATCATTGACGAATACTGTATGAAGGAAGATAGCCCTTGCCTAACACAGTCTGAAAGAAGACAGTCTTTCCCTTATACTGCGTGAAAGAAGACAGTCCTTGCCTTATACTGCCTGAAAGAAGACAGTCCTTCACTCCTTGCCTTGTACTGCCTGAAAGAAGACAGTCCTTGTCTTATACTGCCTGAAAGAAGACAGCCCTTGTCTTATACTGCCTGAAAGAAGACAGTCCTTGCCTTATACTGCCTGAAAGGAGACAGTCCTTGCCTTGTACTGCCCGAAAGAAGACAGTCCTTGTCTTATACTATCCGAAAGAAGACAGTCCTTGCGTTATACTGTGAAGGAAAACAATCATTGACGAATACTGTATGAAGGAAGATAGCCCTTGCCTAACACAGTCTGAAAGAAGACAGTCTTTGTCATATACTGTCTGAAAGAAGACAGTCCTTGCCTTGAAATGTATGAATAAAGACAGTCATTGCATTATACTGTCTGAAAGAAGATAGTCCTTGCCTTATACTGCCTGAAAGAAGACAGCCCTTCTCTTATACTGTATGATTAAAGACAGTCTTTGTCTTTTACTGTGTGAAGAAAGACAGTCCTTGCTTTATACCGTCTGAAGGAAGACAGTCCTTGCCTTGTACTGTATGACTAAAGACAGTCCTCACCTTATACTGTCTGAAGAAAGTCAGTCTTTGCTTTATACTGTCTGAAAGTCATTGCATTATTCTCTCTGAAGGGAGACTTGCCTCATACTGTCTGAAAGAAGACAGTCCTGGCTTTACACTGTCAGAAGGAAGACAGTCTTTGCCTTATACTGTCAGAAGGAAGACATCCTTTTCCGTAAAATTCTCTTCCTTACCAGCTTGCTCCACGGAGTGAATCAGTCAGAATTGTGTGGGTTTTCTTTTTTTATGTCTTTTAGGACTGTAGTAGTCTTTCCCTATCCCAGTTCCCTCTCCCTCCCCCTCTTCCTCTCTCCCTCCCCCCCCCTCTCTCTCTCTTTCTCACTCACTTGCTTGCTGGCTCGCTCACTCTGTTTGTCTTTCAGAACACTCGCGCCCTACCAGTCCGCAGAGTATGGAAGAAGGGAGGGGGAGAGCTGAAAGTCGCTGATTGTATTTTGTCACAATGGAACTGCTGACTGTGGAAAGAAGTGTGGTGTGGGGTTGGGTGTAGCTGAGAGAGGGTTGAAGTTTGAAGGAGGAGGAGAGAGGCAGTAGAGGAGGGGGCATGTGGGGAGTGGTGGGGGCGGAGAGGCGCGCGAAAACCGGTGTCAACCGTCAGCGTTGTTTAGTTAGTCAGTCACTGAGCACCGATATTCAACGGATCGGGGCTTTTTTGGTGAACCGGCAGAGAGGCGGTGGTGGTGGATAGGTGTTCTCTCCCTCAGTTACCTGTTACCTGTTACCTGTCCCTTGACTGTCCCTGAACTTGAAGCCTTTGGGGCACCAGTGAAGACACAGACCTCAGTACTGTCATCAAGACACGGCGTAAGTGAAAACATGAACATGTCACGATGTCAGACGTGGTGTGTGACACGTCTGTATTCTGTGATGCTGCTGCTGGTTCTGTTCTGTGTGTGTGTGTGTGGGTGTGTGTGTGTGTGCAGGTGAGTGGTCCTGGACGGGGTGAAGAAGGCTTGTATGAATGAACGCGCCTTCAGTCCTTCCAAATGCCATGACCCTCTTGTGGTGTAGTAGCTGAGAAGCGTGCCTTGTCCTCAGGGACTCCGCCGAATTAGCAGCTTTCAGGTCTATACTTTCCTTTCTCGCCCATTCTCCTAAGTTTGACTGGAAAATCAAACAGACTTTAAATAGTTTTTGTTTTTTAATGTCCAGTCATTCGTATGAGACTGTAAACCGAGGTCACGTTGGCAGCACGCAATATCGGTGGTTATTTTCGTTTGTTTAAAGTTATGTTTGAACATATTTCAAGCAAAGATGTCAAAAAGAATATGACATTCTTGTAGTGCGTGCGTGCGTGCGTGCGTGTGTGTGTGTGTGTGTGTGTGTGTGTGTGTGTGTGTCCATCGTTATCAGCCACAGGCACAGTCTTGAGGTATACACTGACGTATGCACGACAGTGGCTGCCACCGGGGCGTTTACATCTCTGTCTCCACCACGTAGATGAGTGTGTCATGGAGTCATGGCAGTGTGGTGATGCTCTCCGCCTTCAGCAGACTCAAGCAGGCTGCTTACTGTAACTTATTCTACTGCCGGGGCCCCAAGTGTGTGGATGTTTACCTGGTTTAGTCCTCAATGATCTCTCTCTCTCTCTCTCTCTCTCTCTCTCTCTCTCTCTCTGTGTGTGTGTGTGTGTGTGTGTGTGTGTGTGTGTTGTTGTTGTTGTTGTTGTTGTCTGTTCACAAACCACTATAATCAGATAGGTGGTGTTGTAGGCAGTGTCGCCAAAGGAGAGGGCTGACAGAGTGGGGATGTAATTTAGGGACAGTTATGATTTTTTTTTCTTAAGAAAAAAGAAAAAGAAGTGTGAATAGAGACGTTCAGCAGTAGGATAGAGTGACGTCAGGTGAGAAACAGGCGTACGCTGTGACGTCACGGGGCAAGGAGATGATGAGGGGATAGTGTGTCAATGGAGATATTCAGCACTGGTACACTGTGACGTCAGGGGTGAGGGGGAAAGAGGACAGGGAAATGAAGAGACAGCGGTGTGTGAACGGAGACTTTCAGCGGCTGTACCACGATGTGACACTGGCAATAGTGCATTTGTGTCTCCACCGTCTCGATACCCTTCCCCTTTTTTTTGGTCTGATTTTCGGGGAATGTTTAAGGGGTTGGGGTGGTAAATACACTTGTCGCACTTGCGTGCGAGGGAGTATATGTTTGGGAACGTCATGTGCGTATGAACAGATGAATGTACTAAACAAATCTGTGTTGTTATTTTTAGTAAAAGTAATACAGGAGGTGCCTGACTACGAAAGTATTATTGTGAATTAGGGGAGGGAATGGTGTCAATTGTTTCTGTTTTTCAGTCCCAGCATTCACAATAGATGCTCGCATGTCACTTAAGAACAAAGGCTCATAAAATTGTGGCCGTGTCGGTAGAAGTCAGAAGGGAGAGCGGGGAAAAGGGGTTGGCGTGAGGGGAAGGGGATGGCAAATCATTACATCCCTATTGTTCGCCTAGTTTCAGTCCCGTCTGCTTTTGCATTTCACATGGCATGTGTACGGGAAGAAGATACCACTTGGAGAACAAACTGAACAATGTAATGGCAACAGTATGGGTCAATGACATTACTTCCTGTAAAGGTTAGGGTCGTAAGGAGAGGTCTGCACGGGAGCGCGTTACATCAGATGAGAAAACCGTGGGTGTTAAATGAGGGGTTTTTTGGTTTAATGTCCCGTCACAGCCGTCACACATACTGGTGATTGTGGAATGTGGACTGACCGTGTAATTGTCTGCGTGTATTCTAACCACACAAAGGAGAAAAAGAAACCCATTGATATAGCTTGACCGTGTATTTGTGTCTATGTATTCTGTCCATACATAGTACCAACGTGCGGTGGAGCGGAGAGGAAGCGGATCACTACAGCTCCGATACAGAGCAGCAAGCGTTGGTAAAGAGGTGGAGGCAGTAGTGGGTGACGCACTGACAGCCGTGTGCACACACATGCATGCAGACACGGGGCAGCTGACGTGAGGGCCGCGCTCTTGTCAGGATATGGGTGTGGCTAGCGTCCGCTGACTGGTGTATAGTAGGAAACCAAATCGAGGACGGCGCCAAAGTGCTGTCACTGTTGTCGGTACAGCATCAACTGTGGATGCAACACTGTGGTGGGAAGTCATTTATTGTGTTCACACAATGTGGACGACGATACTACAGTACGTGTAACACTGTTGACGATAACACGGCATTAGACAGTTGTGTTTACACATTGTGGATTACAACACAGCGGTGGACAACGGTGCTTACACTTTGTGGATGACGATACAACAGTGCTTCAACATTCAGGATAACAACTCAACATTTGGCAATTGTGCTTACGCACTGTGGATGACATCACAGCATCAAATTTTGACAATTGTGCTTACACATTGTGGATAACAAAACAACATTGGGCAACCGTGTTTATACATTGTGGTTGACAACACAGCATTGGGCAGTTGTGTTCACATATTGTGGATGACAAGACCGCGGTATTCATCTGTGCATTTTCATTGTGGATGACAACACATCTTTGAACAACTGTGCTCTCACATTGTGGATGACAACGGTGCTGACACATCGTGGAATTACAACGCGCTATGGATGACATCAGCTGAAGCAAGAGTACAGCATCAAATAGAAGTACCCTTGCTGTGGCCGTTCAAATCAACTTGGTCTGGACTGTGCTGGCTCTGACTACGGAACTGACTCCAAGGAAAGCATCTTCCAGCGCAGACCGCCCCATGCCCTCCTGATTCCTTCCTTTGTCTGTCTTCTCGAAACCCCACTCGGTGGCAAGCGAACTGAAGAGTGGTCATTGGGTGTGTGAGTGTGTGGTCCGTGTGCTGGGGTGCGGCGAGTGCAGTGCAGTGAAGGGGGGAGGATGGAGGGCGAGGAACAGAAGAGGGAGAAGGAGAGGGAGGGTACCCCTGCGGGAACCGGGGATGGTCGCGGTCGACGCAAGCTGATCCGCATCACATCCAAAGCCGGGGAGATGACATTCGGCAAGCTGCTCATGAGTCCCACCGTGAGTCCTCTCGTCACCTCCCTCCACCCACTTCTGTCAGTCCCTCTCTCACACCATTCCCTTCCTCACCTCACTGTCTTTCTCTTACTCTTATCTCTCACATGTCACTGCCACCCTGATTTCATGCCTCTCTGTCTGCCTGACTGTCTGTCTCTCAGTCTCTCTAATCTCTCTCTCTCCCCTCACTCTCTGTCGCTCTCTCTCTTTCTTGTCCCTGACTCTCTCTCTCTGTCTCTCTGTCTCTTTCTGTCTCTCTGTCTCTGTCTCTGTCTCTCTCTCTCTCTCTCTCTCTCTCTCTCTCTCTCTCTCTGTCAGTCTGTTCAGCTGTTCAGAATTTTCATCACTGCTAATTTCACTAACTGTCTCAGTGTTTGTTTTGTTTTGAACAATCTTTTATTAATACACGTGAGACGGTTTGCGTACATGTGTACATTTATACATGTCCTGTTCTAAGGAAACATTTAACAAGAGTAAGACTTGGTGTGTCCCAGCTGAAACCACATCATTTAATATACTCGAAGAATAGAGAAAATGTTAATTGTCCATTTTGGCATGGAACAGAAGAATCTGAATTACATTTTATCTTGGTGTGTGCCCAGTATAAACCCATACGTGAATTGTACATTCCAGAAAAATACTGTGTTTGTCCAAACGCGTTCAAATTAACTTTGCTTCTTTCCGATTCAAAATTAAGTTTACCACTCGCTTTATTTCTGTCAAAATCGTTTGCTCTCAGAA
This sequence comes from Babylonia areolata, assembly GCF_041734735.1. Taxonomy (NCBI): domain Eukaryota; kingdom Metazoa; phylum Mollusca; class Gastropoda; order Neogastropoda; family Buccinidae; genus Babylonia; species Babylonia areolata. Next base: position 15,366,119 of record NC_134904.1, on the reverse strand, counting down.
AGCAATTGACGCAAAATGTTTGAACACACATGAATAATTTTGACATTTTTGTCTGTCCACAGACACTGTGTGCGTGTGTGTGTGTGTGTGTGTGTGTGTGTGTGTGTGTGTGTGTGTGCCGTTTGGCGTGATAGTTGTTCAAAAGTATATTGTTGCCATTGCCAATTTGAAATCGTGTTTTAGACAAATGACATGATGTTGATGTCCATGCGGTGTGTGTGTGTGTGCGAAGGCGCGCGCGCACGCGTTCCAACGTATGTTGCTGATTCAAATGTGAATGAAATGATCTGTACTTTCCAGGAATTGCTTAAACCCTCTTTTGAATTCAAGCAAACATGTATATTTCACGGCGATGACTTGTGTTTCAGACTGCCTGCATAAATGTCCCTGTACTCCCTACCTCCCGATCCCCCAATCCCTACCCCCTTGACACGGGCAAATGGCCTAGTCGTTAAAATGTTCGAGTTCGAGTTCGAGTTCTCTCTCTCTCTCTCTCTCTCTCTCTCTCTCTCTCTCTCTCTCTCTCTGTGTGTGTCAGTCTGTTCGGCTGTTCAGAATTTTCAACACTGCTAATATCACTGTCTCAGTGTTTGTTTTGTTTTGAACTATCTTTTGTTTATACACGTGAGACGGTTTGCGCACATGTGTACATTTATACATGTCGTGTGTGTGTGTGTGTGTGTGTGTGTGTGTGTGTGTGTGTTTGTGAGTGGGCGTGTGTACGTGTGAGGTCATTGTATGAGATGTGTGCTGTCTCCAGCTTCTTGTCTGTTTATCAGATAGCAATGCTGATATATTCTCCTTTATTCTCTCTCTGTGTCTGTCTGTCTCTCTGTCTCTGTCTCTGTCTCCCTTTCTCTGTCTCTGTCTCTTCTCTCTCTCTCTCTCTCTCTCTCTCTCTCTCTCTCTCTCTCTCCTTTCTGTACGGGTATTAATTTACCTAACCCAGGAGACAGAGAGAGAACAAAAATTTTCAGAATGGATGCTTAGTGTTCAGCTTGTGATTTTTTTCTTATTATAACCCTTCATTGTATTTGGTTGTACGTTCGTGATGAAAGCACTGTATTTTTGCTTCATCTGATAAGATCATGTACTAATTATTAGCCGATGGTCTTTCAGTAAGATAACTATGTCCTTTGCAAGGAAGCCTGCCTGTGAAACTGCGGCCACGGTGGGACATTCTGAACTTTTTGTCTCAATCTCTGTGTCGCTGTATCTCTTCCCGTAACTTTTGAGAAACGTTCTGTTTTCGTTCTTAATCAGTTTCGTTATATCTCTATGTTGCTCTCTGTCTCTTCCGTCGTCTCTCTTAACGTGAGCTTGATTGAGTCTTTGCTTGCTTGCTTGTTTGTTGTTGTTCTTCTTTTTTCTGTTTTTAAATGACGTTGTTGTTGCGTTCGCTGAGGCAGGCAGGCACAGTACTAGTGGGCAGGAAGTGCGAGTTGGACTATTTCTAATATAAGTAGCAGAGAAAGGGAAAGGAAGGAAGGAAGGAAAGAAGGAAGGAGTGGTGATGAAGTGATGAACACGGGCCTACTTGCGCCAGCATCCTTCTTCATCCTGTGTGGCCTGATGCGTGTCATGCCAGCACACCGACACGTATAACACTGCTTGCTACACAGCCACACTTACCGCTCAGTGCACTCTCTCTCTCAGCTCAAGCCTGCTTATGTCACCCATTCACAAAGTGACGTGCGTGATCTATCATGTTTCATATCTGATTAAAGCATTTAATCTTGGAGAAATTGCAACCCTAAAGTCGTCAGTAGTTCGTCATGAACTATTGCTTCACACAGTTTTCCGTATTGTTTCGTTGAAATCGGTGTTCTTAATGATTTTGAATGGTATTTGTTCACTTACTCCTTCACGAGGTGCCATGGCCTGATGAATAAACCTTTCGCATCGCACTCGCATCTCTCTGTCTCTGTCTGTCTGTCTGTCTGTCTGTCTGTCTGTCTGTCTGTCTCTCTCTCTCTCTCTCTCTCTCTCTCTCTCTCTATATATATATATATATATATATATATATATTGTATATATATTCCACCTGTGGGTAGCGTCATACTGCCATTTAACACTGCTTAATAGACACACTTTACCGCTACAACTCTTTCTTTCTTATTCTCCTTCTCCAACCCCAACCCGTGTTTCTCTCTCACCTGTGTGTAGCGTCGGTGTGCTGTATTGCTTCAGTGGCAATCAACTTCGTCAAGTTTTTCCACTCACTCAAACACACGCAAACGTGCGTTCTCTCTCTCTCTCTCTCTCTCTCTCTCTCTCTCTCTCTCTCACACACACACACACACACACACACACACACACACACACACACACACACACAAGAACATGCGACGGAGAGGCGGATTCAGCAAGCAAAACGAAGAGAACGGTTAAGTGAAGGATGCGAGGTAGGCTGGCACAGTGCCAGAACTGAAGACAGTGAAGTGCAGTGGACAGTGACGTTACAATGCAGTTGGTGTTTTTTTGTGTGTGTCGGATGGTATCAACTGGTATGCCAGACACATCGTTGATGGGTTCCTGGGATGTTGTTACACTGTCAGATACCTGTACGTTGCTGCCAGGAGAAACCACACCAGTCTTTTCTGCAGTCAGGAGTGAACTACACCAGTCTTTTCAAAACCGGGTGTCAGCAGTAGTCTTCGGTTTTATGTCTTTCCACTGAAAGTGATATTAGATGTTGTGCATGCCTATATCAGAATGTGTGAATGCATACTTGTGTATCAGTGTGTGCTTGCTTGTGCATGTCTCTGCGTGGTGGGGGCGGGAGGGGGGGGGGCTGTGTGTGCGTGTGTGTGTATGTGTGTGTGTGTGTGTATGCGCGCGCATGTGTGTGTGTTTGTGTGTATGTGTGTGTGGGCGCGCGCACGTGTGTGTATGAATGTGTGTATGTGCGTGCCTGTATGTGTGAATGCATACATGTGTGTCAATGTGTGCTTGCTTGTTTATGTTTATGGGTGGTGGTTGTTTTTTTGTTTGTTTGTGTGTGTGTGTGTGTGTGTGTGTGTGCGTGCTCAGAATTGCTTCAGTTACATGCAGTTGAGACTGACGTTCTGTTGGTTTCCATTGTTCGCTGTCACCAAGTTCATGCAGGGTGTGACAGTAACAGACCTTGTCTGTGAGCACAAAATATATTAGCTGACGTAATGTTTAACAGTGAATACCAGTGTGTGACAGTAACAGTCCCTGTATGGAAAGAAAAAAAAACAGAAAAAAAGTCTTTGTGAGCTCTAATGGGTGACATGATTTTAACAGTGAATACTAGGCTGTCACAGTAACAGGTTGTCAAAGTAACAGGGTGTGACAATAACAGTTGTTGCCGGTGAGCATAAATGGCTGACGTGGTGTAAGCTGGATAACAGAATATACCAGGTTTGACTGTTATTCTCGTCGTTTGTGAGCACAAATGGCTGACAGTGAACATCAGAGTGTGACACTAACAGTCGTTGCCAGTGAGCCGGCACTTACACCTGACGTGAAGTCAACAATGGATACTAGGGCGGACTGTAACAGTCGTTGCCAGTGAGCTCTAATGGCTGACGTTGGGGGTAGAGGGTGGGGCAATCGAATCAGGGCGTGGGGAGGGAGGGGGTGTAACAGGACTGAAAGAGGAGTTAGGAGGAAGGGGCAGAAGTTCCCACCGCTGTCCCGACCACCCAGGTCATTGCCCTGTCCCTGCTCGCAACTAATCACCTGCCCCGGTGTAGGGTAGTCGTCTTTAGGCTTTGTGACCTTCTCGCCCACCCCGGGCAGACGCTGATCCTTTACCAATGATAGATCTCGGCACCCTGTGAGCTCCTTACCCGTCCTTGCTGTAGACACGGATGGTGACGATGATAGAGCGTGGCGCTGTCGCCAGCCAGGTCTTTTGGTGTGTTCGGTACGGCACAGCTCTTGACTGACGCGGGTAGACCCTGAAGACGTTCAGTGTATTGTGTGAAAGAGGCGGGCAGAAGGGGAGGAGGGGAGTGCGGAGGGTTGCGGGGGCAGGGTACGGGAAGAGGAGAGGAGTTGCCCTCGACGTTTTCTCTTGCTTTATTGTTCTTTTCTGTTGTTACTTGTTGACAGCTCTTTGCCCTCTTCTTTCTGTCCGATCTCCCCCACCCCCACCCCACCGAACCCCCCTTCACAGACCTCCAACACAGTTTCCTCCCTCCTCGCCCCCCACCCCCCTCCTCACTGGAGGGGCCTAGATAATTGTGGGCGGGAACCAGTGTCCAACCACCCGTGATTTACCGGGATGCGGTGGAGAGGGGTGGGAGGAGGGGGGTGCGTGGGGATGAGGTGGGAACAAGGTGGGAGAGCTAAAGGTATCATTTGGAAAACGAGCTACGCAGTGGGGGTGGAAGAAAGGGGACGGAGGGGTGAAGGGAAAAGAATAAGTGATGACATTGAAATGATGGATGGTTCTCGTCAGCATGCTGTGTGGATCAAAAAAGGTCGCGCAGAAGGACGACAAACCGGGAGAGAGATAGGTATCTAGATAGAGAGAAGGGGGAGGGGGGGAGGAGAGACAGAGAGAAGAGAGAACGAACGAACGAACGAACATTTTTATTCAATAAAGGCCGTAGCCCCTCATGAAGGGGATCAGTGAACACAAATTGTTACATTCCAGAGAGAGGAGAGAGAGAGAGTTTAAAAGAGTATTGGAACAAACACGCTCGTGGGGACGAAGAATGAAGTAGTAATCCAATATATCATCAAAAGCAGATGCATGGAATTAAGATTATAAAACCTGCACCACTTATTTATCAATATTTGTGTGCAGAACATATCAAGGCTATTAATGAAAAAAATTGAAGACGACACTGAAACCAATGTATGCTGTGTACAAAACACATCTTTTTTTTTTCTTGCAGAAATCTGGACCGGACTAATGCAGGCTTAGGCTTTGTCAGTTCCCGTGAAAAAGGCAATTTGTCCAATTAATATGTGCCTATCTTGTGTTCCCCATTTGATGTCCATTCCAAACACTGCAACCACTTTGTTTGACGTTTGATCTGAGGAACGACTTTCAGTCTGATGGTCAGGGGATCGAATCTCGGTAGCGCCTGGTAGGTAGAGGGTGGATATTTTTCTATCTCCCAGGTCAGCATATGTGTAGACCCGCTTGTGCCTGAACCCCCTTCGTGTGTATACGCACGCAGAAGATCAAATACGCATGTTAAAGATCCTGTAATCCATGTGAGTGTTCGGTGGGTTATGGAAACAAGAACATACCTAGCATGCACACCCCCGAAAACGGAGTATGGCTGCCTACATGGCGGGGTAAAAACGGTCATACACGTAAAAGCCCACTCGAGTACATACGAATGAACGTGGGGGTTGCAGTTCACGAACGAAGAAGAAGAAGATCTGAGGAATAATAAATGAACGGCTATGAGGTTTGTGTTGACTTGGGCAAGAAAGAGGGGTGGTTGGTGTGGGAAGGGGTTGGGAAGGGCGAAATTCATGAATAAGCTTTGCATTACTTCAACAGGTGAACTGGAATTAGCCCAGTTGCTCGATTTTCTCTGTCTTTCAGCTTTGGTAGCATGAACTAAAGAAACTGTTCTCATAAACCTCACACTGGCAAGATCCTGGTTTGGTTTTGTAACCCGGCGGCTGGTGTCGACAGAAATAACTTTCTTCGGTGCAATTCAGAGCTGCAAATTAGGGGGGGGCAACACCATGACAAACAGCACGGAAACAGGTCTATACAGTTTTATACCACAGCATGGTGCTTTGTGTTCTATACTCTGTGAGCTAGGGATATACACAGAAAAATACCTAACTCCGCCATAAGCACACAAACCCTGGGGGAAAAGCGTTTCAGTTCAAGCGCCTGTCAGGAGCAGGCGGCAAGACTGTCCATTCATTTTAGTGCCCCATTAGGCTTATATCAGGGGTAAATAAGTGTTATTTCAAGCGGCTGTGAAGGGGCGGAGGTGTCCGCTCAGTGTCCTGTAGCCCATTAGGTTCAGCCTGTGGGGTCAACCGATTTCTCCACCCGGTCGTGGAGGCCCACGCTGGGAGGCGGGGTGCTGGTGAAATGACCGTGGACTCTAATCAGTGCCTGTCTGCGCTGCTCTTCCGGGATAGCAGTTCTGCCGGACGTGTGGCTTACTGGGTCTGCACTTCTCTGGGGCTTGGAGCTCGCAGCGGACATGGAACACACAGCAAGTGTCTGGGGATGTAATGTCTTTGGGGTTAAGAAGCTTCTTTTTTATTTTTCAATAATGGTCATACTACCTTCTTGAATATATATATATATATATATATATATATATATATATATATATATATATGAGTCTCCATGGTCATTTTAGAGTTATGCGTGCGTGAGAATGACTGGTGCGAAAGCGCTTTGATTTGTTTATGCACAAGATTCAGCGCTATATAAGTACCATTATTATTATTATTATTATTACAATAGATGGAAACGTAGCAGTGTTTTGAGAAATGGGGGCTGTTCGCTTTCTCATGGTGTGTTTGTTTTGGGGGTTCTTGATGTCCAGTGTTCTCATGTGTCTTGGGGCTGCAGGGTTTTAGTGTTACCAATATAACAGCCAAGTATTGTCTTGATAGGCATAATGTATGTGTCGAGCGTCGGGTTCCAGTGTTACCAATGGAAAGGACAACTGTTTGTCTTGATATGCATGTGTACAGAGCTTCGGACATACCAGTAGAGTGTTGTCTTGATAATTGTATACTTTTTGGGCTGTCTGCTTCTGGCTTTGTAGTGGTAAGGACACTTTTTTTTTTCTTCTTATGTTCGTGTCTGAGACTGCAGAGTTCGAGTCTTGCCGGTAAAATGCCGTTTACTCGGTTTCCATATCTCTGAGCTGTTGGCTCCAAGTTTCGCGGCAGGAAGCATGCATGATGAGTGGAGTCAGCTATGACTGTCGTCACAGTCATACACTTTTCTTGCTGTTGGTTCGTGAGGCTCGTGTTGGAGCCGTGGCAGCATCTGGTGACTTGAGGCTGGAGGTTGTTCCATTGCAGACCTCATAGTGTCTTGAATCACGTTCGTGTTTATGTTTGCACAAGATTAAACACATTCAATAAGGATCCCCATAACCCATGATAACAGTTTGGTGTGCGATGAAAACACAAACGTACCCAGCGCGCATCCACAACTACTCGCATCAACAAGCCCGCATTAACGAATGAGCGACAAACAGCCCACTGATGGAGACAAATCAAAAGTGGGGCTGTAGAGCTGTCTGAACTTCCACGCCCCCTTGTGAAGAGCACATAATATATACACTCCGTCTTATGGTCAGACGAGTCTGGTTCGCACACCAATTTGATCAGTGGAAAAGACAGACTGTCTCCGCATACACATCACGAGTGTGAGTTTTACAATGAAAACCTTAAAGAGGTGAAATCTATCCAGGTGCCCATCTGTAAATGAGAACACACTGTATTTGAAGTTACTTGCTTCCAGTACTGGAAAGTAATTATGACACTGTCCATTTGCTTCCAGTACTGGAAAGTAATTATGACACTGTCCATTTGCTTCCAGTACTGGAAAGTAATTATGACACTGTCCATTTGCTTCCAGTACTGGAAAGTAATTATGACGCTGTCCATTTGCTTCCAGTACTGGAAAGTAATTATGACACTGTCCATTTGCTTCCAGTACTGGAAAGTAGTTATGACACTGTCCATTTGCTTCCAGTACTGGAAAGTAATTATGACACTGTCCATTTGCTTCCAGTACTGGAAAGTAATTATGACACTGTCCATTTGCTTCCAGTACTGGAAAGTAATTATGACACTGTCCATTTGCTTCCAGTACTGGAAAGTAGTTATGACGCTGTCCATTTGCTTCCAGTACTGGAAAGTAATTATGACGCTGTCCATTTGCTTCCAGTACTGGAAAGTAATTATGACGCTGTCCATTTGCTTCCAGTACTGGAAAGTAGTTATGACACTGTCCATTTGTATATTTCATTTCGGCTGTGCGGGCATTGGGGGACAGCTGTTTGGCTTTAAGATCGGGAGTGTGAACCACTGGGATACACAAGGCGGGTCTTCTTTTGTCCCGATTTAGACAGGGGTATCCTTTTCAGATGACTGGTTTATTGCTTGGGGTCCTCTCTGGATGGTAGAGATATTTATCACAGTGGACTCTTTCTACAGAGCTGGGATGTTACTCGAAGCTCTTCCTTGGGGATTGGGGTATTATTGGAAGCTTTTTCTGGAGGACTGGGATATTACTAGAAGTTATTTCTAGAAGATCGGGATATTACTGGAGGCTGTTTTTTGAAGACAGCCATATTACTAGAACCTTATAGATTACAGGGATATTACTGTAGACTCTATCTAGAGAACTGTGATATCACTGAAAGCTTTTTTGTTTTGTTATAGAGGACCGGGACATATATTACTGATGGTTCTTTCTAGAGGACTGGGATATTACTACAGGTTCCTTTAGATGACAGGGATATTACTGGAGGCTCTTTATGGGCAGGAATGTTACTTTTAGCTCTTTCTAGATGAAAGAATAGTACTGTAGGCTCTTTCTATAGGATTGAGATATTACTGGATGTTGTTTTTAGAGGACAGGGTTAAGCCAGGTTAAACCAGAGGCTTTTTCTAGAGGACAGGGATAATACTGAAGGCTCTTTCTAGAGGATTGAGTTATTACAGGATGCTATTTTTAGAGGACAGGGTTAAGCCAGATTAAACCCGAGGCTCTTTCTAGAGGACAGGAAAACTCTTTTTAAAGGGCAGTGATATGCTGGAGACTATTTCCAGAGGACTGCTATACTACTGTTGGCTCTTTATAGAGGGCTGGGATGTTGCTGGAGGCTTTTTTCAGAGGGAAAGGATATTACTGAAGGTTCTTTCTAGTGGTCCGGGATATTACTGGGACTCTTTTATAGGACTGGGATATTGCCTGGAGTCTAGAACAGGAATATTATTGGGACTCTTTTACAGGACTGGGATATTGCCTGGGGTCTAGGACAGTCATATTATTGGGACTCTTTTACAGTATTGGGATATTGTCTAGGATCTAGGACAGGGATATTATTGGTGACTCTTTTACAGGATTGGGTTATTACCTGGGGTCTAGGACAGGGATATTATTGGGACTCTTTTACAGGACTGGGATATTGTCTAGGATCTAGGACAGGGATATTATTGGTGACTCTTTTACAGGATTGGGTTATTACCTGGGGTCTAGGACAGGGATATTATTGGTGACTCTTTTACAGGATCCGGTTATTGCCTGGGGTCTAGGACAGAGATGTGTGTGAAAGCATGTTAGGAAGCTGTGATAGGATTGTGTCCTCTGAAGTGGTGTGTTATGTAGCTGTGATGGGATTGTGTCCACTGTATAGCTGTGTGAAGTTGTGTAAGGTAGCTGTGATAGGATTGTGTCCACTGTACAGCTGTGTGAAGTTGTGTAAGGTAGCTGTGATAGGATTGTGTCCTCTGTACAGCTGTGTGAAGTTGTATAAGGTGGCTGTGATAGGATTGTGTCCACTGTACAGCTGTGTGAAGTTGTATAAGGTAGCTGTGATGGGGCTGTGTCCACTGGACAGTTGTATGAAGGTGTGGTAGGTAGTGTGACAGGATTGTGTCCACTGTATAGCTGTGTGAAGTTGTGTAAGGTAGCTGTGATAGGATTGTGTCCACTGTACAGCTGTGTGAAGTTGTGTAAGGTAGCTGTGATGGGGCTGTGTCCACTGTACAGCTGTGTGAAGTTGTATAAGGTAGCTGTGATAGGATTGTGTCCACTGTACAGCTGTGTGAAGTTGTATAAGGTAGCTGTGATAGGATTGTGTCCACTGTACAGCTGTGTGAAGTTTATAAGGTAGCTGTGATGGGGCTGTGTCCACTGTACAGTTGTATGAAGGTGTGTTAGGTAGCTGTGATAGGATTGTGTCCACTGTACAGCTGTGTGAAGTTGTGTAAGGTAGCTGTGATAGGATTGTGTCCACTGTACAGCTGTGTGAAGTTGTGTAAGGTAGCTGTGATGGGATTGTGTCCACTGTACAGCTGTGTGAAGTTGTGTAAGGTAGCTGTGATGGGGCTGTGTCAACTGGACAGTTGTATGAAGGTGTGTTAGGTAGCTGTGATAGGATTGTGTCCACTGTACAGCTGTGTGAAGTTGTGTAAGGTAGCTGTGATGGGATTGTGTCCACTGTACAGCTGTGTGAAGTTGTATAAGGTAGCTGTGATGGGGCTGTGTCCACCGGACAGTTGTATGAAGGTGTGTTAGGTAGCTGTGATGGGACCTTGTCCAGTGGTCAGGGGGCTGACCCTCCCCGCTAATCACTGTCCCCTCCCCTCCTGTCTTGCACGCATACGGTGCTGCATGGCTACACTTCTCCCCACCACGCCCCCACGCCCCTCACCCCTTGTCCACCTTCACCACCTTCCTCCCTTCCCCCTGCAGCACAGGGAGGTGAAAGGGGCAGTGGCTGCAATTGTATTTGTATGAGATTTGATGTGCATTGTAATATAAGTTATGCGAAGTGTTGTTTTATATCTGTACCCCCCACCTCCCCAAATGAATAGTCAAACATTTGTGTGTGTGTGTGTGTGTGTGTGTGTGTGTAATAGAGAGAGAGTGTGTGTGAGTGAATGAGTGAGTGCATTCGACACAGAACTGTGTATGAGCTGAGTCAGTTGCGTAGACCGAGAAATCTATAAATATCGCTGCAGCCGTCTTACAACTCGTTCGTATTTTTAGGGGGGCATCAGCGGGCACATTTCCATGTGTTTTTGGCAACACCGTTTGCTGTGTTAGATGTCTGCAGGCGCACTGAACAAAATGATGAGGAGAAGTGAGAGAGAGAGAGGATAGAACCTACGAGCAGAGATGTGGCTGACGGTAGTTGTCATGTAAGAGACCGACTGGTAATTGTCTCTGTAAAAGAAAGGAGAGCGCAGCACAAGAGTGGGACAGAAAGTGGAGGAGGAGGAGGGAGGGGCAGGTGTAATTAGCAGGTAAGCTGGGAAGATTGTCTGTTGTACGTCCTCTTCACACCCTGTGTAAAAAAATAAAAAAAATAAAATAAAAATGGAGGGGGGACTTCCTCGGTGAAACAGTGTCAGTGAACCTGGCGTTGTTGACGCTCTGCAGGCAACACCGCTGTTTGGTCTCTGTGTGTGTGTGTCTGTGACCGTTCTGCAGACAGCACCATCTACACTCTGACAACAGCAGCGGAACAGTTCCAGCATTACTCCCACCTGTGCGCAGTGAGACATTGCCTGTGTTTGCAAGTGTAAACTCGGGGTCTAAGCGGTCTCCTGGAGCATTGTGAAGATAGTGATGATCATAGAAAGGTTATATATCCAGTGAAGTAAGTTGTCAGTAACTTCAGGTAGTAGCTTCCCCGCAGGCGAGAGCTTTTTAGCGTGTTGGGTTATGTTGCTTTCAGGCATCTGCAAAGCAGATGTGGTGTAGCGTATATGGTTTTGTCTGAATGCAGTGACACGTCTTCTTGAGAAAGTGAAGCGCAGACTGCCGGGGTCTGTCTTCGGTAAAGAATAAGGTTCATCTGTTGTTGTTTTTTCCCGTTTTTTTAATTGTGTGTCAGTGGCCCGCTGTCTTCTCGAGAAAGTGAAACTCAGACTGGGTCTAACTTCGGTAAAGAGTAAGTTCATCTGTTGTTTTTTTCCCGTTTTTTTTAATCGTGTATCAGTGGCCCGCTGAAGACTCCGTCATGAAGAAGATCCCGGTAAAGAGGACGGTGCCAGGAAGCAGAAGAACCTCCACCGGCACACCCGTCAAGAGACCTTCCCATGACCTCGCACCCTCCACCACCAAACCCGACACACCCTCCGCCGGCCTCAGAGCCGAGGCGACGACCCCGGTGACTACGACGACAACAAAAGCGGGGTCTCTGCATTATCAGACAGGCGACGTTCCGTTCAAACCGAAAGCCGTTCACCATACAGTGAGACTGGAGACTCCGCTCAAAGTGAAGACAGTCCACACGGTGAAGGTGGACGCCAGTCACCAGCTGCACAGGGCGGGAGGTCGTGGCCGGCAGGCGTCAGACGCCCTTCTTCAGAAAACAAGCGGTGTGTCCGAGAGCAGCTCATCGTCATTCCCCAGGACGGGCGGCTCTGGTGGCAACGCTGCTCAAGGAACTGGGGCCTTTGCTCGAGATAAGGTCGCTGCTTCAGGTACTCGGACTTTTGCCTCAGACACCGGGGCCGTTGCTCCAGACACTGTCGTTAGAGCCAAGGTCAGTACTCCAAACACATTTGCAAGAGACAAGGTCACTGCTCCCAGCACTGTTATTAGAGACAAAGCCACTGTTCCAGGCACTCGGATTGTTGCTCCAGACACCGGGGCAGTCGCTCCACATAAGGCCGTTGGTCCAGACACTGTTGTTAGAGCCAAGGTCACTGCTCCAAATACATATGCAAGGGACAAGGTCACTGCTCCAAATAATGTTGCTGGAGATAAGGTCACCGCTCCAGACGCTGTTGCTAGACGCAAGGCCACTGCTTCGAGCACCGGGACTATTGCTCCAGTCACTGGGGCCGTTGCTCCAGACTCTGTGGCTATTGCTTCAGACAAGGCCATTACTCCAGCCAATGGGACCGTTGTTTCAGACAAGGCCATTACTCCAGCCAATGGGACCGTTGCTCCATACAAAGCCATTACTCCAGCCAATGGGACCGTTGCTTCAGACAAGGCCATTACTCCAGCCAATGGGACCGTTGCTCTAGAAAAGGTCATTACTCCAGACAGTGGGACCGTTTCTCCAGAAAAGGCTATTGCTCCAGACAGTAGGACCGTTGCTCTAGAAAAGGCCATTACTCCAGACAGTGGGACCGTTTCTCCAGAAAAGGCTATTGCTCCAGACAGTAGGACCGTTGCTCTAGAAAAGGCCATTACTCCAGACAGTGAGAACGTTGCTCTAGAAAAGGCCATTACTCCAGACAGTGAGACCGTTGCTCTAGAAAAGGCCATTACTCCTGACAAGGAAATTACTCCAGACAACAGGACCGTTGCTGCAGACAAGGCGATTACTCCAGACAATGGGACCGTTTCTTCGGACAAGGCCATTACTGTAGACAATGTGAGTGTTGTTCCAGACAAGGCTATTACTCCAGACAGTGTGACTGTTGCTCAAGGCAAGGGTACGTTTGCTCCAGACAATGGAACCGTTGCTCCAGACAAGGCCATTACTCCAGAGAAGGCCATTACTTTAGACAGTGGACCAGAAAAGGCCATTACTCCAGACACTGGGACCGTTGATCCGGACAGTGCTACACCTCCAACCATTGGGGACGTTGCTCCAGACATGGACACTGTGTTCCCCAGCTGCACGGGGACCGTGGTGGAAACGGAGAGAGATGATGTGACCGGCGTGTCCACGTGTCGTGACATGGAGGCAGGGGGAGGCCAGCAGGAGGGCGGTTCACCGTGTCTGCTGGCTGTGGACACCCAGGGTTCGTGTGAGGCAGGCCCCGTTGTTGAACGTGATGACATGGACATTGAAGCAATGGACACTGGCGCCCCAGACCCAGGACCAGGACCAGTGGCCGACATGGGTATAGGTGTGGCTCGGGAGACGCGTGCTGAAGTCTTCCCGGAACTGAGTTTGGGTGTTGACGACACAGGGGTGACTGTGTATGGTGGTGGTGGTGGTGGAGGAGAAGGAATAGACAATGGAGTGTCTGTGGGTGGTGATGGAGGAACAGACACGTGCAGCGCGGCCTTGTCAGCTGCTCCGGGCACGGCGGTGGAGAGTGTTGACGGTGGTGTGGGCAGTGGCCCTTTCGATCATCACACAGCTCTCTGGAACCCGCCATGCTGGGAGGCCCTGCAAGCTCCCTGGTCTGCGGTGAGTCAGACAGCTTACTGAGGCTGTAGGAAGTGTGTGTGTGTGTGTGTGTGTGTGTGTGTGTGTGTGTGTGTGTGACGAAGACAAAGAGAGAGAAAGATGGGGTATTATGCCCATGCAGTACTGATTTTTCTCCATCGGTGAATCATGTCTTGCATTTTTTCCCCTTCTCTTGATACTGAGGAGTGGTATAATGCAAACAACGGGACAAGGCTTTGCTTCTCTCTTTCTGTTCTTCAGGCATGAAGAATGGTCGTTAGTCTTCTGAATTAGATGAAAACTCAACTGAGCTCAATGTGCGTGCTATACAGATGGTCATAACTTTGCAACTCTATATAATGCCTGCTGCACGCTGGTATGATTGACGCCAAAAAGAAAATATCTGTACCAAAGTATAGACAATAAAGTTTGTGTATTGTGCCTTTCGATACTTCCACTGTCCGATATAATAATTGTAGTGGGTGATGTTCGTTATACCACGGATTAATGACCCAACAACTGTTTTTTTTGTTTGTTTGTTTGTTTTTATTACTATCATTACTCTTAATTGGAAAGGTAATAATTCGACACACTATAGTGTTTCGGCATATCATAAGGAGATAATAAGAAAGTATTACAATTCACAACTTAAACCGATTAAAGCCATTTCTGCAGCTTCCGGAGACCATTTCCGTGCTATGAGTTCCTTAGTATTGGGACAGTTGTTGTTGCCATGCTACAAGAAGCCACATTCCTCTGTGACGATGTTTGATCATGCTGCTATTAAATTCGACCAGTGCGTTTATTCTCCGTGTTTTTGCCTGAAGCCTGCCAGTGTACGCCTTGTCATGGTTGACCATAGCCGTATAGACAAGTTTATTGAATATTCTTCTGTCCTTGGACTATCTCCGATTACAGCTTGTATTGCGGAGCGCAGGGATAACATGTAAACTTTATCAGCAGCGTATGCAAGAGATGATCCTGTGAATTGATGCCCATTCGACCGCGTCCGTGCGTGGTAGTAGTAGTAGTCTTCAGATTTAAATCTTTTCACACTGACATGTTTGGTTCTGTGTGTGTGTGTGTGGTTAAAAATATGCATTACGTCAGGTGCGTGCCAATGGAAGATGAAGCCTCTCTGAGAGCTGGCAGGGGGAAGGGAGCTAACTCGACTAGGCGTGTAGAGAAGTGAAGGGAGGAACGATTACTCCCCGTTTGTAAACGCATTTGTAATTTTCTGTCTGTCTGTGTCTGTCTCTGTCTGTCAGTCTGTCTGTCAGTCTGTCTTTCTCTGTCTCTCTCTCTCTGTCTCTCTCTCTCTGTCTGTCTGTCTGTCTGTCTCTCTCTCTCTCTCTCTCTCTCTCTCTCTCTCTCTCTCTCTCTCTCTTTCTCTCTCAGTTTCCGTCTCCTGTTATCTCTCGCCCCTTCCTTTCTCTAACCCTCTTTCATTATATTGATGAAATCATGCTTCGATTGGAATAGTTCATTTCCCCCTCTTGCTTATTTCTCTGTGTACATCTACCAACAGTATATCTGTGCATCGTTATTCGCAGCACGTCATATACATTGTAACCATTTCATACAATGTATATGTATACGTGTTTATAGCTCATTAATTTTATTCATGACCCCTTCATCCCCACCCTCTTCTCTCTCTCTCTCTCTCTCTCTCTCTCTCTCTCTCTCTCTCTCTCTATATATATATATATATATATATATATATATATATACACTCTCATTTGACAACATTCTGCTTAAGCCTATATCATTTAGGATTGTGTAGACTCTAATTAGGGCGGGGGTCCGGATGTAAAAATGCACACCAGTGTTTATCTGTCATACTTGGAAGTAAATAAAGTTGTCTTGTCTTATTTTGGTTTGTTTTCTCTCTCTCTCTCTCTCTCTCTCTCTCTCTCTCTCTCTCTCTCTTTCTCGTGTGTGTTTGTGTATGTGTGTGTGTTTAATTCCCCCCCCTCCCCTCTCTTATGTATTTTTTGGCACCATGCATGTGTAGTGTAGACCCTATTCAGAGCGGGGACTGTATGTAAAAAATAAAATAAAATAAAAAATACACACCAGTGCTTCCTCCCTTACCTCCCCTCTTTCTCTTGCGTTTGTTCCCGGAGTGAGATCTTTGGTTCAGTCCTATATTATGAGGCCCGGGGCAAGAGAGAGGGACTAAAATACAATACAATACAGTACAAATAAAGAATTTTGTCTTGTCTTGTCTCCCTCTGTCATGTCTCGTCATATTTTGTCTTGGCCCCCCTCCTCTCCCTCTGTCTCTCTCTCTTTCTCTCTCCCTCCCTCGCTTCCTCACACGTTCTCTCACTCACTCACCCCCCAGCCCCCTCTTTCTCCGTGCGTTTGTTCCCGGAGTGAGGTCATTGGGTCAGCTCTATATGAGGCCCGGGGCAAGAGTTAAGGACTTGGGTGTACATGATGTGCCATACCCGGGTGTCTGTCCGTCAGTGTGCATCTGTCACATGCCACTGCATGAGTGCTGTAAGAGGACTGATGCGTGCTTGGTGTCCTCAGATGTACAGCATGTCCTTAGTGCATGCATCTGTCACACGCCACTGCATGAGTGCTGTAAGAGGACTGATGCGTGCTTGGTGTCCTCAGATGTACAGCATGTCCTTAGTGTGTGCATCTGTCAAACCCCACTGCATGAGTGCTGTAAGAGGACTGATGCGTGCTTGGTGTCCTCCGATGTACAGCATGTCCTTAGTGTGTGCATCTGTCACACCCCACTGCATGAGTGCTGTAAGAGGACTGATGCGTGCTTGGTGTCCTCAGATGTACAGCATGTCCTTAGTGTATGCATCTGTCACATCCCACTGCATGAGTGCTGTAAGAGGACTGATGCGTGCTTGGTGTCCTCCGATGTACAGCATGTCCTTAGTGTGTGCATCTGTCACACCCCACTGCATGAGTGCTGTCAGAGGACTGATGCGTGCTTGGTGTCCTGAAATGTACATCATGTCCTTAGTGCATACATCTGTCACACCCCACTCAATGCTGTGAGAGGGCTGGCATGTACAGGATGTCCCAAATCTTGGTGTATGTCCCTAAGTGTTTAATGACGTCTGCCAGACCCCACTACTCCGAGCAGCAAGGGAACGACTGACGCGCACAGTGTCCTCAGTTGTGGTGTCTGTCCCTCAGTGTTTTAATGATGTCTGTATCACCACACTCGTTGCTGTGACTGATGAAGTGGTTTAGCCCGAAACGATGTAATATTTG